>NC_045439.1:42214203-42262656 GCF_002776525.5 Piliocolobus tephrosceles | reverse complement strand
TTTATTTATTTATTTATTTATTTATTTATTTATTTATTTATTTATTTATTTATCTATTGTATTTTTTAGTAGAGACGGGGTTTCACCAGGTTAGCCAGGATGGTCTCGATCTCCTGACCTTGTGATCCGCCCATCTCAGCCTCCCAAAGTGCTGGGATTACAGGCTTGAGCCACCGCGCCCGGCCAACTTTTGTATTTTTAGTAGAGACAAGGTTTCACCATGTTGGCCAAGTTGGTCCCAAACTCCTGACCTCAGGTGATCCGCCTGCCTCGGCCTCCCAAAGTGCTGGGATTACAGGTGTGAGCTACCATGCCCAGCCTGTGGTTTTATTTTAAAACCACCACAGGAATACTGTTTGTGTAGGGTTTTTTCCTAAAATATTTTTAATAAATAATGATTTTTTCCTGAAGTAATATATACCTAGCACTGGGGATATAAACAAGAGAGGCAAACCTCTTTTAGAGCTTACCTTCTACTGTGACAGGACAGTAAACATGTATAAAAATTAATAAAATACCTTTAGGTAATAAGTGCTGTATATAGAATAATGTAACAGTGATCAGGGAAGGCACACAGGGAGTAACTTTTGTTAGTGTGACTAGAAAGGCCTCCTGTGATACATTAAGATAAATGGGGTTATCATGCATTCTATTAGATACCCTGACTTTATCACTTAACAAAGCTATCTGTCTTAGCTTGGGCTGCTATAACAAAATATTAATAGCACAGACTGAGTGACTTTAAAAACAGACATTCATATCTGGCTGTGGAACCTGGAAAGACCAAGATCAAGGTGACAGCCAATTCAGATCCTGGTGAGGACTCTGCCTAATTTGCAAATAGCTGCCTTCTCACCACATCCTCAAATGACAGAAGAAGCAAGCTCTGGTCTCCCTTCTTCTTTGCATAAGGACACTACTCCCATCTTGGGGGCCCCATCTGCATGACCTCATCTAAACCAAATTACCTCCCAAAGGCCCTGCCTCCAAACACCATCACATTCAGGGTAAGGGCTTCAACATATGAAAGTTCAGGGGACACAATTCAGTCTATAGCAGCTATCTCCCATATCTATACATTTATAGCTTCCCTTTAACAACTGCATCCATCTTGATAAAAATTTGTACCTTTCTACAACTGTAAACAATGCTATGATAAACACTTTTTTTTGTTGTTTTGTTTTTTTAAGACAAAGTCTCATGAGGTCAGGAGATCAAGACCATCCTGGCTAACACGGTGAAACCCCGTCTCTACTAAAAAAAATACAAAAAAACTAGCTGGGCGAGGTGGCGGGCGCCTGTAGTCCCAGCTACTCGGGAGGCTGAGGCGGGAGAATGGCGTAAACCCGGGAGGCGGAGCTTGCAGTGAGCCGAGATCGCGCCACTGCACTCCAGCCTGGGCGACAGAGCGAGACTCCATCTCAAAAAGAAAACAAAACAAAACAAAAACAAAAACAAACAAACAAAAAAAGACAAAGGCTCGCACTGTCACCCAGGCTGGAGGTACAGTGGTGTGATCTCGACTCACTGCAACCTCCACCTCCCAGGTTCAAGTGATTCTCCTGCCTCAGCCTCCCAAGTAGCTGGGATTACAGGCATCCGCCACCACACCCAGCTAACTTGTGTCTGTGTATTTTTAATAGAGATGGGGTTTCCCCATGTTGGCCAGGCTGGTCTTGAACTCCTGACCTCAGGTGATCCATCCACCTCGGCCTCCCAAAGTGCTGGGTTTACAGACATGAGCCACTGTTCCTGGACAACATATTTACACATATATATGTGTACATTCTGTAATAAACACTTTTACACATATATATTTGTGTGCACATATTAATATTTTTGTAGGACAAACTTCCACAGGTGAAATTATCAATGGAAACACAATTTTAAGTTGTAGATAATGTCAAATCGCCCTTCAAAATGGTGGCAGGCCGGGCACGGTGGCTCATGCCTGTAACCCCAGCACTTTGGGAGGCCGAGGTGGGTGGATCACGAGGTCAGGAGTTCAAGACCAGCCTGACCAACATGGTGAAACCCCGTCTCTACTAAAAACACACACACACACACACACACACACAAATGGTTGTAAAAATTTACACTTCTGCAAAAAGGAGTAAATACTGTTTCCTTACTAACTTCATGTATAAATATTTCTATCAAAAGATTTTATGTATTTTTATTTTCTTACAAACAGGCCATTCTCAGTCTTCATTTTATTTGATCAGTCTGTAACATTTAACAGTTAATTCCGGCCGGGCGCGGTGGCTCAAGCCTGTAATCCCAGCACTTTGGGAGGCCGAGACGGGTGGATCACGAGGTCAGGAGATCAAGACCATCCTGGCTAACACGGTGAAACCCCGTCTCTACTAAAAATACAAAAAACTAGCCGGGCGAGGTGGCAGGCGCCTGTAGTCCCAGCTACTCGGGAGGCTGAGGCAGGAGAATGGCGTGAACGCCAGAGGCAGAGCTTGCAGTCAGCTGAGATCTGGCCACTGCACTCCAGCCTGGGCGACAGAGCGAGACTCCGTCTCAAAAAAAAAAAAAAAAACCAGTTAATTCCTCCTTCTTTCACAGAACACGTTTTTTACCTGTCTTGTAAGGTATCATGCTCTTGTGGTTTTCCTCATAACACACTGGACTCTCCTCTTCAATCTTCCCTCCTGTTTCCTCCTCATCTTCTTGAATTCTAAACACTGAAGTGTCCTACACATCAGTCTTTGGTTGTCTCTACCTAAACCTATTCCTTTGGTGGGATCTCATCCAATCTCATGAATTTAAATGCCATATGTCCACTTGGATGTCTAAGAGGCAAGGTATTTAAAAACATTTAAAGCCGACCTTATGATTGTACCACCAAAACCTGGTCCTTGCAGTATCATTTTATTTCAACTCAGTAAATCACAACTCTATCTCTGCACTTGCTCAAATCAAACCCTTGCTTTCTTTCTTATATCCTAACTTCCTCTTCATTCAGATGTTTCTCATCAGATTCTGCCTCCCACTACCATTCCTTGCCCTTTTAACTTATCTATTTAAAACAAAAAACAGATCAATCTCTAAAACTATACATTTCTTTACTTGACAAGGATGCCCATTGTCATCAGAGATGAGCTGAGGGCAGGAACAGTTCACTACGGTATCTGATTCACTAATATCTCTAGCACCTATAGCAGTGTTCTTGGCACACAGTGGCACTCAATAATTGTTTGCTCAGTAAATGTGTGGCTTGTACTGGTCACACACATCAGTACTATAGTTGAAAACCAAGCTGTTGAGGTAGCAAGGGTAACAAACTGAGAGATAAAGCATTGGGGTTTGGGGCCTAGCCCAGGCACAGGTATGCAGCTGTAGGCAACTTATCCTTCAAAGCCGATTTCATCATCTGTAAAATGGGATTTATGCATTTCCTCAGCATAAAAACCAGTTGAAATGGTCAGTATCTATTTGGTCTTACAAAAGACAAAAATTTCACTCCCTACAACTTACCAGGAATATTTGCTTCAATTCCCTTCTTAATTTCACTTGCTCAGGTATAAAACTTAAGTGGACATTTTCAGAAGCTCTTATATTACACTGTACCTCTAAAATATCCACTTGTGCAAACTTTGAGAACAGTAAAAGCAATTACCAGAAAAAAAACAAAAAATCGGCCAGGCGCAGTGGCTCACGCCTGTAATCCCAGCACTTTGGGAGGCCAAGGTGAGCGGATCACGAGGTCAGAAGATCGAGACCATCCCGGCTAACACGGTGCCACGTCTCTACTAAAAATACAAAAAATTAGCTGGGCGTGGTGGCGGGCGCCAGTAGTCCCAGCTACTGAGGAGGCTGAGGTAGGAGAATGGCTTGAACCCGGGAAGTGGAGGTTGCAGTGAGCCGAGATCGCACCACTGCACTCCAGCCTAGGTGACAGAGCAAGATTCCGTCCCCCCCCCAAAAAAAAAAAAAAAAAAAACATCAGATTCCTTAATTCTATTATGATGATGGTTGCACCACTCTGTAAATATGCTAAAAATCATTTAATCAATTAACATGGGTGAACGTTATGGTATGTACATTATACTTGATAAAACTGTTAAACAAAAGAGATTATATAATTCCATATATGGGACTACTATAAAATATCCTCAGAATTTAGGAATAAGATAAAAATACTAAATTTTTTTTTTAATTTTTTTAAAAATCTGTTTTAGATGAGCTCTGCCATTAGTTGAAACAGGCCACCGTCAGAAACAGCCTGTAAAAGAAACCCGGTATCTGGTCAAGTCCTAGGTGACCTGAACCACGCATCTTCAGGACCATACTGGGATGACTGTAACCTGAGCGCGGTTCCTCCAGCACAGCAGGCACATTCATCGGACTCAGTAACTCAAGGGGCCAGTCCTCTCCAGCATCCCAGCTGCCGTCGCCCCTCAGCTCCCCAGGCAATCTCCCATCTTATTCCTTCTCCAGCGTGGACGCCTGAGGGCGCATCCCTCCTCGAGGGTCAAATGGCATCTAGCTTATGAAGCCCGCGTGGATTCTCCAACCCCAGACCTGCTGCGGGGCGGGGACGTGGGGGTGACAAAATCTAGACTACGACCCTCCCTGAGCCCTGGCAACCCCGGGGTGACCCCAACACCGAGGGAGCCACGCGCGCTCCAGCTCTGACACTCCTTCCAGTTCGGCCGGGCCTGAAACAGCGGGCTGCGCTTCACCGAGGGCTGAGCGTCAGATTCTGCTGAGGAGATTCTAAAAGCCCGGTACTGGGCCCAGACCCGGGCCCTCCAGAGTAGAACGCAGAGAGGCCCGACCCCAGTCTGGTGGCGTAGGTGTGTGACAAAGTCGGAAGGCAAGGCGAGCCAGCTCTGCAGTTTCACATGTGCTGTCGAGTCCAGCGCCCGCCACGCTCCCGCGCGGGGACCCACCCATTACTCCCTGGAAACCGGGCGCCCTTACACTCCTGCACCGCGTCCCCTGAGCTAGGGGGCAGCCACCAGACTCGCCACCCGAACCCACGAAACTCTCCTAGCTCCCGCGAGACCGCCCCGCCCCCCCGCTCCGCTCCCTGATTGGCTCGAATAGGGCGGGTTCCGGCGTCGGTTTCAGCCCGTCTTCAGGCAAGTTGCTAGCCGCGTGGAAAGGTGCGCTCTGGCCCGGGTCTTTTCACCCGCCAAACATCCGCTCCAGCCAGTCATCACCGACTTCCTCCACGTTTTCCTAGTCGTCTCCTGCCGGCAGTGTAGCAGCAGCAGCTCCCTACGTTGAAGTTCCCTCCCTCCGTCCCCGCCCTCACTTTCTTTTCCTTTAAGGACCTCGCACACGCTGCAGTATTCAGAGGGGGCGCAGGCGCTGTAGCGCGGTCTCCTGAGCTGTTGGAAGCACCAGGTTGAGGTGGAACGCGCACCATAAGTTGGGCTGCACAGAAAAGTGGTCTCCGCGTAAACTGTTGCACTTGCCCCTAGGGAATGTTGGACCACAGGAGGGGACCTGAAGTACGATGTACAGGCCCTAATGGTCCCTCTTTATAGAAGCGGACACTTGTAGGGGAGGGGCCCAGCGGGATAGGCAGAGAACAAGGAGGCAGATCTCAGCCTGCCACACCTGAAGACAGGTGCCGTGCAGCTGAGGAATGGAGCCCCAGGCAGAATTTTCCTGGTGGCTGTGCCCCTGGCTTCTGTTCTGGGGCAACAGACTCCTTTATTTGACCAGAAAACGTTTCTGCCAGCCTACTTGTTTGTGGCTGCCTGAAACCCCATAATTCAAAAATCCAGGCCGGCCGGGCACGGTGGCTCAAGACTGTAATCCCAGCACTTTGGGAGGCCGAGACGGGCGGATCACGAGGTCAGGAGATCAAGACCATCCTGGCTAACACGGTGAAACCCCGTCTCTACTAAAAAATACAAAAAACTAGCCGGGCGAGGTGGCGGGCCCCTGTAGTCTCAGCTACTCGGGAGGCTGAGGCAGGAGAATGGCGTAAACCCGGGAGGCGGAGCTTGCAGTGAGCTGAGATCCGGCCATTGCACTCTAGTCCGGGCGACAGAGCAAGACCCCGCCTCAAAAAAAAAAAAAAAAAAATCCAGGCCACGATTTCTTTCTAGTTTTGAGATAAAGAAAATTCGAGTTTAGTGAGGTGACAAGACTTGATCAAGGGTTACAAGACTGGTTAGTGACGGATGTTCAAGAACCAAATTCTCCTTACAAGCCCATTGCTTTCTCCACTATGTTAGTGTATTACCATTTGTTTGGTGGAACTCTATGCTCTCCCCTATTAACCATCTCCCAGTCCTGGTCCTAGAGTTACTTTCTTTTCTCTCTTTCTTTCTTTTTCTTTTTTTGGAGACAGAGTTTCACTCTTGTTGCCCAGCTGGAGTGCAATACCACGATCTCGACTCATGGCAACCTCCACCTCCCAGGTTCAAGCAATTCTCCTGCCTCAGCCTCCCGAGTTGCTGGGATTTACAGGCATGCGCCACCACCCCTGGCTAATTTTGTATTTTTAGTAGAGACAGGGTTTCTCCACGTTGGTCAGGTTGGTCTCGAACTCCTGAACTCAGGTGATCCGCCCACCTTGGCCTCCCAAAGTGCTGGGATTACAGGCGTGAGCCACGATGCCCAGCCCCTAGAGTTACTTTCTAGTTTGGCCCCTGAGGAAATTCAGCATTCTAGTTGACCTCTCCCTGTCCAACCCCAAAGGAGATCAAATGATTAACTAATGGATGTGATTACCATACTTAAGCCACCATTTTTCATTTGGGTAGTTTCCAGTCGGGCAATTATGAACAGTGCCATCGTTAGTAATCTTGTAAATATCTTTGTATAGAATATATACACATTTCTGGCCAGGCCAGGTACCTCAGGCCTGTAATCCCAGCACTTTGGGAGGCTGAGGCAGGCAGATCACCTGAGGTCAGGAGCTCGAGATCAGCCTGACCCAACATTGAGAAACCCCATCTCTACTAATAATACAAAAAATTAGCCGGGTATAGTGGCACATGCCTGTAATCCCAGCTACTCGGGAGGCTGAGGCAGGAGAATCACTTGAACCTGGGAGGCAGACGTTGCAGTGAGTCAAGATTGTGCCATTGCACTCCAGCCTGGGCAACAAGAGCGAAACTCTGTCTCAAACAAAATAATAAGGCTGGGTGCGGTGGCTCACGCCTGTAATCCCAGCACTTTGGGAGGCCGAGGTGGGGGGGTCATGAGGTCAAGAGATCGAGAACATCCTGGGCAACATGGTGAAACCCCATCTCTATTAAAAATATAAAAATTAGCTGGGCGTGGTGGCAGGCGCCTGTAGTCCCAGCTACTCTGGAGACTGAGGCAGGAGAATCGCTTGAACCCAGGAGGCAGAGGTTGCAGTGAGCCGAGATCACACCATTGCACTCCAGCCTGGGCCACAGAGCAAGAAGCCATCTCAAAAATAAAAATAAAAATAATTTAAAAATTAAAAAATAAAAAAAGAATATATACACATTTCTATTAAATACGTTAAAAACAAGTAGTTTAGACAGTTCCTCTTCAAAGAGTTTCACTTTGTTACAAACAAGGTGTTCTTCTCCAAGAGGTCTTTACTTCCTTGTACTGTCTGTCCTGAAGTCTTATTTCCCTGTGCTTTGTCTAAAGTAATCTTGCCCCCCAATCTATCAGCCCCTCCTGCCCTGCTGTGCTCAGGCATGACAGCCAAGAAATCACCCCCTCCCTGCTGTAACAGCTTTCCCCAAAAAACTGATCTTCCCGCCTTCCCACCAGTGTAACCCTATTTCTGCACTTTTCAAGTTAGCCAACCACATTCAGCTTAGATTGTGCAGTCCAACTCCAGCCAGTGGAGGCAAGACACAGTAACAGGGACAAGCTGCATTAGAGATAATAAAAACCCCTTCTTTCCTTTGTTTGTGTGTGCTCTCGTGGCGACCAGACCTATGAGAGGCACTGTCCTGCAGGAGTAAATTTGCCTTGCTGAGAAAATTTATATTCGAGTGCTATTTTCTTTTATTGTGCAGCACTGAAAAATTTGCTTCTAACACCTATGTAGAAGTGGGACTACGTCTTCATAAGGCATGCATGTATTCAATTTTAGTAGATGCTAACTACAGCAGGCAAAATAATGGCTCTCCCAAAATATCCTTGTCCTAATCCCTGGAACCTATGAGTATATTCTGTTACATGGCAAAAGAGAATTTAGTTTACAGAGTTTGCCAAGAGGTGACCTTAAAATAGGGAGAGCATTCTGGATCGTCCAGGTGGGCCCAACTTAATCACAAGGGCCATTAAAAATAGGGAAGAGGGAGGCAAGAGAAGGAGAAGCAGATAAATTGTAGAATCAGATAAAGAACCAGAAAATAGTAGCTATGAGAAAGACTGGACGGGCCTTATCAATTCCTACTAATTTTAAAGATGGAGGAAGGAGACAATGAGGCAAGAATGTGGGCAACCTCTAGAAGTTGGAAAAGGCAAAGAAATGGATTTTCCCCTTTCCAGAAGGAACACACCCTGTTGACACCTTAATTTTAGCCCAGTGGGACCTCTAGAACCATAAGATAATAAATTTGTATTTTTTAGCCACAAAGTTTATGATAATTTTTTACAGCAGCAACAGAAAACTCATACACTGCCAGTTTTCCAAAGTAATTGTATCGATTTATATACTTAAGGAGCTTTGAAAAAAATATCCATACTTCGGCCTCATACCACAAACTGAACTGGAATCTCTGGATAGGCCTAGGAAAAAAGTGTCCTTAAGTCATTTCATTGCATCTTGAAGGTTGAGAATCGTTTATCTAAAGCCTTAAATCTAAATCCAATTCTTACTATTAAAGAAGAGTGTGGCAGTGATTTGGCCACATGATTAAAACCTTTTCTTTTTCTTTTTTTTTTTTTTTTGAGACGGAGTCTTGCTCTGTCGCCCAGGCGGGAGTGTAGTGGCCGGATCTCAGCTCACTGCAAGCTCCGCCTCCCGGGTTTATGCCATTCTCCTGCCTCAGCCTCCCAAGCAGCTGGGACTACAGGTGCCCGCCACCTCGCCCGGCTAGTTTTTTGTATTTTTTAGTAGAAACGGGGTTTCACCGTGTTAGCCAGGATGGTCTCGATCTCCTGACCTCGTGATCCACCCGTCTCGGCCTCCCAAAGTGCTGGGATTACAGGCTTGAGCCACCGCGCCCCGCCTGATTAAAACCTTTTCTAGGAAAGAGTGTTCCAGGTACTTGAGGATCTCCCCTGTTTGCTCAGAGTTAATACATCTAACATCTTGCACTGTGCCATAACTGAACAATCAGTTCCTACTAACACAATTCATAAAGGAGCATTAACCCTAAGGCGTCTTTGTTTCTACAAGAGATTTTTCTTTAATATGCTCAGAAGGTGGCGCTTTCAGAAACTGGCCCGCCTTAACACCTTGGCCTTTATGGAGAGCTTGGCTGTAGGAGCTGGTAGGGCCTCCATTTCCTGAGAGAAGGGTGTCCTGGAGGGAGGAGAGGATCTGCCTGGTTCATGGCCAGGCTACTGTGTGCTAAGGCTGCAGCAGGCAGATGAACCTTGGGTCGTGGCCCTGGGAAAATTCTGAATAAGGTGGTTCTCACAGCTTGAGCAGGCTGGGCTGCAGGTGGAGGCTCTGGGCAGGGTGTCCCTCACCTTTCCTCTTTTGCTAGGCTGGTGATATTATTGAGAGGAAGGATAAGCAAGTTTCTTACATTGCAGCCAGGGATCCTAGAATCTGGGGAAAGAGCCTCCTTCCCCAAGTTTGCAAGACAGCTTCTTTAGTAGTGATACCACTAACTACTGAGGTTCACTTGGCAACAAATATAT
The DNA here is from genome assembly GCF_002776525.5 of Piliocolobus tephrosceles. Classification (NCBI taxonomy): domain Eukaryota; kingdom Metazoa; phylum Chordata; class Mammalia; order Primates; family Cercopithecidae; genus Piliocolobus; species Piliocolobus tephrosceles. The sequence goes on along the minus strand of NC_045439.1, from coordinate 42,252,876 downwards.
AAATCCTGAGAAGACTTGGGCAGTTTCTATCACAAAGATGTCATCAAAAAGAATGAAGGGTGATCTAATGTTGAAGCTAGTATTCATGTACCTTCCTGACAGATGTCAAATATTACAGTGTTTCCGTTTAAAATCAAAATATTCAGGCTGGGCGCAGTGGCTCATGCCTGTAATCCCAACACTTTGGGAAGTTGAGGCGGGTGGATCACCGGAGGTCAGGAGTTCGAGACCAGCCTGACCAACAAGATGAAACACCCGTTGTGGGGGAAAAGAAAGAAAGATCAGACTGTTACTGTGTCTATATAAAAAGTAGACATAAGAGACTCCATTTTGTTCTGTATTCGAGATGCTGTTAATCTGTGACCCTACCCCCAACCCTGTCCTTGCAAGAGACATGTGCTGTGGTGACTCAAGGTTTAGTGGATTTGGGGCTGTGCAGGATGTGCTCTGTTAAACAAGTGCCTGAAGGCAGCATGCTTGTTAAAAGTCATCACCATTCTCTTAATCTCAAGTACCCAGGGACACATACTATGCGGAACAGTTGAGATAGAGAAAGGCATCTGTCTCCTGCCCTTCCCTGGGCAATGGAACGTCTCTCGGTGTAAAACCCGATTGTTTGTTCTATTTACTGAGATAGGAGAAAACCGCCTTAGGGTTGAAGGTGGGACTTGCTAGCGGCAATGCTGCTCTTTATGCACTAAAAATGTTTATAGAGATGTTTGCATATGCATATCAAGGCACAGCACTTTTCCTTAAACTTATTCCTGTCACAGAGATCTTTATTCATGTCTTTCTGCTGACCTTCTCCCTACTATGATCCTATTATCCTGCCACTTCCCCTTTTCCGAGATGGTAAAGATAATGATCAATAAATACTGAGGGAACTCAGAGACCAGTGCAGGCGTGGGTCCTCTGTATGCTGAGCGCCGTTCCCCTGGGCCCAGTTTTTCTTTCTCTATACTTTGTCTCTGTGTCTCATTTCTTTCCTCAAGTCTTTCTTTCCCCCTAACAAGAAACGCCCACAGGTGTGGAGGGGCAGGCCACCCCTTTACCCCGTCTCTACTAAAAATACAAAAATTAGCTGGGCATGGTGACAGGCGCCTATAATTTCAGCTACTCAGGAGGCTGAGACAGGAGAATTGCTTGAACCCGGGAGGCGGAGGTTGCAGTGAGCCGAGATTACGTCACTGCACTCCAGCCTGGGTGATACAGCGAGACTCCGCCTCAATAAATAAATAAATAAATAAATAAAATCAAAATATTCCATGGCATGCTGAGATCCTTCCAGTGCACCAGTGTGTCTTGGCACACAGTTTGGGAATCATGGCTGTGGCCATTTGGAAAGTGATTCTCATGTATCCCTTGAATGAGTATTCAAGATAATTATTTCGTTCCAAAATGTTACTTCTGTAAGGTCCAATATAACCTCAGCCCTCCCATGCTGAAGAGTTCTCTGAAACAGGCATTGACTCCCACAGGCCTGTCCAGCTTCTGACTTGTCCCCACAGAGGATATCTTGGGTGCACCTAAAACTACCTCGGAAGGTGAGCAGTTTCCATTTTTATTTTAAATTTTAAATTTTATTTATTTATTATTTTTTGAGACAGAGTCTCGCTCCGTCACCCAGGCTGGAGTGCAATGGCGCGATCTCAGCTCACTGCAACCTCCACCTCAACCTCCTGAGTAGCTGAGAATAGTTTCTTGAAAGTCACTGAGCTACAAAAAAATTACAGAAATAAACATATGTTATTAGTTTGGGTCACCCATGTATTATGTACAAAGAATTGATACTAGAGGCCGGGTGTGGTGGCTCAAGCCTGTAATCCCAGCATTTTGGGAGGCTGAGATGGGTGGATCACGAGGTCAGGAGATCGAGACCATCCTGGCTAACACGGTGAAACCCCGTCTCTACTAAAAAAATACAAAAAATCTAGCCGGGCGAGGTGGTGGGCGCCTGTAGTCCCAGCTACTCGGGAGGCTGAGGCAGGAGAATGGCGTAAACCCCGGAGGCGGAGCTTGCAGTGAGCTGAGATCCGGCCACTGCACTCCCGCCTGGGCGACAGAGCGAGACTCTGTCTCAAAAAAAAAAAAAAAAGAATTGATACTAGAAATTTAGTCTTATCAAACATTATTAAATATAATATATTCTACTTTCGAACAGTATTTTTAAGCTAGAAAAATGGTCTCTTCTATTACAATAACTCTATTTAAAATTTCCTTCGCATTTAAATTTTTTCTTGGTTTTTTTTTGAGACGAAGTCTTGCTCTGTCGCCCAGGCTGGAGTGCAGTGGCTGGATCTCAGCTCACTGCAAGCTCTGCCTCCCGGGTTTACGCCATTCTCCTGCCTCAGCCTCCTGAGTAGCTGGGACTGACTACAGGCGCCCGCCACCTCGCCTGGCTAGTTTTTTGTATTTTTTGTATTTTTTTTTTTTGAAACGGAGTCTTGCTCTGTCGCCTGGGCTGGAGTGCAGTGGCCGGATCTCAACTCACTGCAAGCTCTGCCTCCCGGGTTTATGCCATTCTCCTGCCTCAGCCTCCCGAGTAGCTGGGACTACAGGCACCAGCCACCTTGCCCGGCTAGCTTTTTGTATTTTTTTAGTAGAGATGGGGTTTCACCGTGTTAGCCAGGATGGTCTCGATCTCCTGACCTCGTGATCCGCCCGTCTCGGCCTCCCAAAGTGCTGGGATTACAGGCTTGAGTCACCGCGCCTGGCCAATTTTTTCTTGTTTTTACACTTTTACAGAGTATACTTAATTTTATTGATGCTTATTTTGTTATTTTTCATCCATAAGGTAATTACTGATTTGTTTTTTCTAAGACCAGCCCAGCGGATGCAAAAGAACCAGCGGGTAGGCAAGTGTAGGAGCAAAACTGCACATTTATTTTTGGTAACCTAAGGTGTGGGGGAGAAGTCTGTCGGCCTCCGGCAAAGGAGGCCGGCAGAGTCCCCCGGTGGGGCTCTCGGACGGACTTCCCACAGTCCAGACATCCCGACAGCAGCGGGACTGTGAGAAGGCCGCGTGGCTCACTGGCCAAGAGTGGCTTTTCTAGGAGTGGGAGGGCAATAGGCGGGGAACGGGCGTGTCCGGGGCGTTCCGCAGGTGCGACCAGGTAAATCTTGATCTCTTCGGATTGACGTCACCTGGCGCATGCCCAGTTGATCTGCACCTTCCCGGGTGCCGGCTGCATTTTTGCGCGCGCGGGAAGAGTTGGGAGCAGGGGATGAAGAACCCGGAAGTGCACCATCTTGCCTCCGTTCGTCCAAACAGTCCAACCTTTTATTGATAATAGTGATAAAGGGGCGCCGTGGTCTGTCTGGCTACTTCCTGCTGCTAAGGGGCGTCGTTAAGGTTGGGGCCCATGGTTGGTATTTGGACGCACGGATGAAAAATAAAATAAGGCACAGTATTAGTATAGGAATGAGGAATGGAAGCATTTGTTGGAATATGGGCAAAACCCAGAAGGAAGGTCCCGGCAAGGTTGGGGAGTATGAGATAGTTAAGAAAAATTTAGTAAGTTTGAGGCGAGTAGGGGAAAGCCAAACTGATTTCCACTGATTGCTTTCGGTAGGGGCCCTTTTTAGTTGGGAATGAGGAATGAGTGCGCAAAGTACCTGTTGGCCAGGCAGCAATTAAGGATTGGAGTTTTTCGTGGAGTGGATGGCTTTCCACTTACTCCTACTACAGAGATATTGGATGGAAGGCTAGGTCCAGAGAAGGATGGCAAAACAGAATAGGTAGCCTCGCTGTGGATTAAAAAATTAATTGTCTTACCCACTACCAGGAGAGTTACCCGCGGCTTGGCGAGGGTGATGGGGGTCCCCGAGTCTCGGCACCTTCAGTTGTCGTCGTCCAGATGTAGGAGCTGGAAGGAGCTCCCAGGATCCTGGGAAAGGGGGTCACGTAGAGTCGTGGCACCTGTTCTCAGGGTGGGGCAATCAGACTTCCAGTTTCCTCCCTGCTTGCCAGCAGGGCAGGGGGGTTGCTGGTGGACGAGGGTTAGGACATTCACTGGCCTAATGTCCTGATGCCTTGCACTTATAGCAAGGCTGCGTTGGGGCTCGGGGACCTTGCGGACACCTGTTGGCATAGTGTCCTGCCTTGCCGCACTTAATAGCAGGCAGGCTCCTTTTGCAGCCTTGGAGTCTATGGAGTATGTGCTCTCTGGCCTGGGGTTACGACTGGGCTGTAAAGCCGCTGCTATGAGCTGTAACTTCTGTTCAAGGCGAGCCTGCCGTCTCCTCTCTGGAGTTATAGACCTTAAAGGCTATTTTAATTAGGTCTTGTATTGGTGTCTGAGGACCATCCTCTACCTTTTGAAGTTTTTACGAATGTCAGGAGCTGATTGAGAAATGAAATAAGACGCCAAAATGGTGGCCCCTGTGGGGGAGGCCGGATCTAACCGGGTATACTGGGTTAGAACCTCAGTCAGTTTAGGGTAGAGGTTAGGATAACCTGGAGGTCATGCCAAGTTAAGTCATAGGCCTGACAAAGGTATCTAAATTCCTTTATGTATATGGTAGGATTAGCTGAGAAATCACCTAAACGCTTCTCAATTTTGGAAAGATCGGCCAATGAAAAAGGGACATGTACCCTGACTATCCCCTCCGCCCCAGCTACCTCTCGCAAAGGTGCTAACACTGTAGGAGGGTGTGGGCAGAGATAGGAGACTCAAGACAGCCAGTTGGGGGCCTCGAAGGAGGCACGGGACCGAGTGGATTACTAGTAGATAAGGAGGAGGAAGAAGGAGTCTGGATGGGGGGAGGAGGAGGAGTCTGGGCAGGAAGGGAGGGGGTGGAGAGAAGGAGGAGTATAGGGACGAGAGCTCAAGGCCCAAAAGTCTTGTATGTAAATTTCGGACCACTTGCCTAGCCGCTGGCAGAAATTGCTGAGGTCGATCACGCCACAGTGGAAAGGAAAATTAATCGCTTCCTCCTAAGGTCTTGTTCGAGCTGTAAGGTTTTTAAATTGGCTACGAGGCACCCTAAGGGGGTGCTCTTTGGAAATTTGGACTGGGGGGGTTTCCCGTTTGTTTCCTCTTTACTTACACAATGGACACAATGGAAATGGAAGTGGATCTCTGCCTGGCTTCAAAGCGTCCTTTGGAACCAGCAGAGACAGACTGGAGGCTCATGGAGCCAAAGTGGAGATTACCTTCAGGCGGACGTCTCCGTCCTGAAGGGGTCTCCTGAGCCACATGGTGGCTCCAAATGGACCTTGGACCTGCACAGGATTTCTGGCCGAGGGAGGTAAAGAGGAGACAAGGGCACTTACCCCAGAGAGGCCATGAGAGTGAGGGAAGCGGGTCTCAGGTCCTGGTCCGTCTGCGGCGTGGGAGCAGGAGGAGGTTCCTCAATCCTTAGAGGCCTGAGGAGGGGTCTCCTCCCGGGTCTTTGGCACCAACTGATTTGTTTTTTTTCTAAGAACAGCCCAGCGGGCGCAAAAGAACCAACGGGTAGGCAAGTGTAGGAGCAAAACTGCACATTTATTTTTGGTAACCTAAGGTGTGGGGGAGAAGTCTGTTGGCCTCCGGCAAAGGAGGCCGGCAGAGTCCCCCGGTGGGGCTCTCGGACGGACTTCCCACAGTCCCGACATCCCGACAGCAGTTAAGGTGTGGGGGAGATGTCTATCAGCCTCCGGTGAAGGAGGCCGGCAGAGTCCCCCCGTGGGGCTCTCGGACGGAGTTCCTGCTGTCCCGACATCCCGACAGGAGTGAGAGACTCAGGAAGGCCGCGTGGCTCAATGGCAGAGAGCGGCTTTTCTAGGAGTGGGAGGGCAATAGGCGGGGCACGGGCGTGTCCGGGGCGTTCCGCAGGTGTGACCAGGTAAATCTTGGTCTCTTCGGATTGACGTCACCTGGCGCATGCCCAGTTGATCTGCACCTTCCCGGGTGCCCGCTGCATTTTCGCGCGCGCGGGAAGAGTTGGGAGTGGGGGGATGAAGAACCCGGAAGTACACCATCTTGCCTCCGTTCGTCCAAACAATTACATTTTGGACTTCCGATTTGCTGAATCCCCTAAATACACATTTCTCTACCCATCCTCCAAAAACCATAGTGATCAACACATATATCAAATAAAAACTACCTGTAAATCATGCCTAAAGCAAAACTAGAGAATACCACAAACTTCAATTTGCATGTAAGTGGGGAAATAAATATTCTAAACCAGCAGAGGCTGCTACAGAGGAAGGTGCAGCTAATTTTCACCGGTGTAGACCACAGACAACCTTACCCCTAGAAACAAGACAGTTCATAAATGGTGAAATACCGAGAACAAATCTGAGATCTGGTGGATCAGAACACTGACAAATGAAGGAAAAGCAAGGGTCTTGGAAGCACATGAGACCAAAAATGGCAGTTGTAGGGGCAAGGTTTCTGAGGGGAGAGGGAGGTAATTGGGTGAGGTGTTCCTTAGAGGCTTGGTAATAAAGGAAAAGCAAAAAGCAAACAGTGGAAATTAAGAAGTTTATACAAATGAGACAGTATTACAGAATCAGACATCATACCTCACTCCCAAAATAAAAGGCTTGATCTAGTAAACTTTAGAAACTGTACTCATTGTGCCAACAGAAGAGGGTGGTATTGAGCTAAGGAACCTAGTGAGTAAGCCCTGCCTCCAGCTACCCTAAAGTACTCTCCAGCTACCCTGAGGGTACCAGCTACGCTGAAGACCCGAGCAGTTCAAGGAATTTGAAAATGAATACAGAAATAGCAATTATATTCACATAAAATTAAGAAGAAAAGAGAAAGGCACTATCATCTAAACCGTTCAGGTGATGAAGAAAAAAAGAAAGAAATACTCCCAAAAGACAGCCATTGGCCAGGCATGGTGGCTCACGCCTGTAATCCTAACACTTTGGGAGGCCAAGAAGTTGGATCACCTGAGGTCAGGAGTTCAAGACCAGCCTGGCCAACATGGCGAAACCCCGTCTCTACTAAAAATACAAAAATTAGTCGGGCATGGTAGCGCCGCCTGTAATCCCAGCTACTTGGGAGGTTGAGGCAGGAGAATTACTTGAACCCAGGAGGCAGAGATTGCAGTGAGCCAAGATCATGCCACTGCACTCCCGCCTGGGCGACACTAGCAAAACTCCATCTCAAAAAAAACAAATACAAACAACAACAACAACAACAACAACAACAAAAAGCCATGAAACACAGGACACATATTTGACACAACACTCTGAAAAAATTTAAATATCAATTTTAAAAGGATTTACAAGAATAGGGGAAAAACTTTATTTTGAATCAGAAATGTAATAATTCAGAATAGAAATGAACAAAAAAGGCCAGGCGCGGTGGCTCAAGCCTGTAATCCCAGCACTTTGGGAGGCCGAGACGGGCGGATCACGAGGTCAGGAGATCGAGACCATCCTGGCTAACACGGTGAAACCCCGTCTCTACTAAAAATACAAAAACTAGCTGGGCGAGGTGGCGGGCGCCTGTAGTCTCAGCTACTGGGGAGGCTGAGGCAGGAGAATGGCGTAAACCCGGGAGGCAGAGCTTGTAGTGAGCTGAGATCCAGCCACTGCACTCCAGTCCGGGCGACAGAGCAAGACTCCGCCTCAAAAGAAAAAAAAAAAAAAAAAAGAAATGAACAAAAAAGATGTCCAAGATACCTAGATGTGAGAGTTTAACTCAGGCGAGAAAACACAAAATCATCTAAAAAGTGAAGAGTGAACTACAAGGTGACCAAAGGAAAACAGATTTGACTGAAAATAAGGGACTGGACACAGTGGCTCACACCTGTAATCCCAGCACTTTCGGAAGTCAAGGCAGAAGAATTGCTTGAGCCCAGGAGTTTGAGACCAGCCTGGGCAACATGGTGAAACCCTGTCTCTACGAAACATACAAAAATTAGTCGGGTGTAGTGGTGGCACGCTTGTAGCCCCAGCTACTCAAAAGGCTGTGGTGAGAGGATTGCTTTTAGCTCAGGAGGTCGAGGCTGTTAAGGAGAGAAAAAAGTGAAATGCTAATATCATGACTTTATGTTTTAAGCATATCTTAAGGTGTAAGTTTCCTAAGCAACTAATATATGGAGATGTGACATATAATTTAAAAATTGCCCTTAATGATCAGTTAGCCTTTTAAAAATTCTCTCAAGGCCGGGCACGGTGGCTCAAGCCTGTAATCCCAGCACTTTGGGACACCGAGACGGGCAGATCATGAGGTCAGGAGATCGAGACCATCCTGGTTAACACGTTGAAACCCCGTCTCTACTAAAAAATACAAAAAAAATCCAACTAGCCAGGCGAGGTGGCGGGCGCCTGTAGTCCCAGCTACTCGGGAGGCTGAGGCAGAAGAATGGCGTAAACCCCGGAGGCGGAGCTTGCAGTGAGCTGAGATCCGGCCACTGCACTCCAGCCTGGGTGACAGAGAGAGACTTCATCTCAAAAAAAAGAAAAAAGAAATTTCTCTCAAAATATTTGCTTTATAAGTATAGTGAAAAGCTAAGCAAGTTTAGAAGCACTACTCTATTCTCCTAGACAGTGACACAGAAAATGACACACATGGTTTCCCCTGAGCTTCACATGATGACACATGATGTCATAGAACTCTACCCTCCTGGTCACTGGTTAGAGTATATAAAATAATCATATATCCCATCCCTAGCCACTGTGGGTTTAGCATGGATAAACACTTGACCTAAACTGGGCCAATAAGACCCTTTCTTGGGATTCTCTGTCCTGTCAAGAAACTCCACGTAAATCTCTATGGTTGCCAGTGACCATGTTTCCTGTCATGGAGAAAAGCAACCAGCAGTCAGACGGATGAGCTGACACATAGATGCCAAGAAGCGACCATGAGAAAGGGTTTGTAAGTTCCAGGTGCTGATCCTGGGGCCCAGGTGCATCTCCGTCTCCCTGGAGGTTAGATTGTTTAACTCATCTTTGATTCCATAAGCCAATATTCCCTTTTGTCCAGTTAGTTACAGTCTAAGTAGGTATGGGTGTTTATCACTTCAACTAAATTAATTTTAATTTTATTGTTTTAAAAAAAAAACCTCTTGTTCTTGTCCTGATACTTCTTCAGGTGTGCTCTTTGCTGTGGGGGGCTCAGAAGTGACAGTACCTAACATCTGCTGGGTCTTTTCTTTGTCTGATCTTGCCTCTTGCTCTGCAGAGTCTAACGCAGTTTTCAAGTTTTCTGTTTTCACAACTGCCTTCTCTTTCATCCTTTCAACATTTGCTAAAGATTGCCTGAGGCTTTCAATTGTTTTGTCCTGTGACAGCAAGTAAGATGGGGGAAAGGAAGGAGGTAACTATGATTAGATCTCTTCTAAATAACAGTTATGATAACTCTTGCATCTTTTCCTTTTCTTTCTTTTTTTGTGAAGAGAGAGATATATGGAAAAAAAAAACATTCCATAATTTCTAAATTAAGACATTTCTCCACCATCGTGCTCATCAATAACTATTACTTAGCACTTTTATTAACTGGCCACTTGGGATTTAAATAGCCTTAACATGTTTCCTGCATCCTCAAAGGTCTTAAAGTCCTACATTAATCAAATACAGAAAAACAGAGTATAACTGGCATTTCAGTAAGAGAAATATTGCTGATAAACTGGCATATCATTTGATCAGTTATTTAGTGCCTGTTTGGCTTAAGGCATAATTTTTGAAATAGCATAACTGAAGCTTGATATGGAGAAGGTCCAAAGAAGAGCCCCCAAAATGTCTACAACTTTTAACTATTACCCCAATAAGAGACACAAGTAAAACTAAAACAAAAAACAGGCTGGGTGTGGTGGCTCACACTTGTAATCCCAGCACTTTGGGAGGCCAAGGCAGGCAGATCACTTGAGGTTGGGAGTGTGAGACCAGTCTGGCCAACATGGTGAAACCCTGTTTCTACTAAAAATACAAAAATTAGCTGGGCATGGTGGCACATGCCTGTATTCCCAGCTACTTGGGAGGCTGAGATGGGAGGATTGCTTGAACCTGGAAGGCAGAGGTTGCAGTGAGCCAAGATCATGCCGCTGCACTCCAGTCTGGGTGACACAGCGAGACTCCATCTCAAAAAGAATAATAATACTAATAATAAAACAAAAAACAAGGGATTTGTAATCATAACACTTAGAAGACCAACTATCACTGAGGAATAAGGAGAAGGATATATGGATATATGGGGGTTTCAATTGTATTGGTAATATTTGTTTCTTAAAATGAGTGGTGAATTCCAATTCCAATTTTATTCTATATGCTTTAATATTATATATATTCTTTGTATGTATGTAAAATAATTTTAATATTAATTTTTTTTTTTTACTTCAATGAACAGCATGCTGCTTAAAATGGTAAAAGACCAAAGCTTAAGTGAATTTCTGAAAGCCTCACTTCCTTTACTTACTTTAAGGACATTTACTCTTGTCAGCTGGGTTTTCATATTTTTATTTGACAATTTCAAATCACTGAGCTGTTTCTGAAGTTTCTGAATTTTCTTCTCCAATTTTTGCATTATGGCAATCTGCAAATTCCACCAAATATTCAATAACCTTTGTTGCATGTTGTCTTTCTCTAGCTTTCTGAACTTCTTGCTAAGCTTGTCTATCTGGGAATGCTTAGTCCCTGAGTTTTCCTTTGCAGAAATCAACAGTATTGAAATAAAAAATTGTGCTTTAAGATGTTATTCTGCACTAGCATAATACCACATCCACTCCAGACTAACACACTGCAGATTTAACAATACTTCCATAAGTAAAATATTTTTCACCATAAATATGCATTATTAAAATAATCAGGAAAATAAAATATGACAATAAAAGTGATGACTCAGGACTACCAAGGGTACAATGAAATAGATTTTATAAGTACCAAGCAGTAGTATAGATTAGTTCAACTTTTCTAGGAATGTATTATAAAGAAATAATCAAACGTGGATAAATTCACACATGGGCCGGGCACGGTGGCTTACGCCTGTAATCCCAGCACTTTGGGAGGCCAAGGCGGGCAGATCATGAGGTCAGGAGTTCGAGACCATGGCCAACATGGTGAAACCCCATCTCTACTAAAAGTACAAAAGTTAACTGGGCATGGTGGCAGGTGCCTGTAATCCCAGCTACTGGAGAGGCTGAGGCAAGAGAATCGCTTGAGGGTTGATTGAAGGCAGAGGTTGCAGTGAGCCGAGATTGCGCCACTGCGCTCCAGCCTGGGCGAAGGAGCGAAACTCCGTCTCGGGGGGGAAAAAGAAAGATTCACATAAAGATATTCTTTATTTTATTTTATTTTTTAAGTTAGGATCTTGCTCTGTCGCCCATGCTGGAATGCAGTGGCGTTATCACAGCTCACTGCAGGCTCCACCTCCCAGGCTCAAGTGATCCTCCCATCTCAACCTCTGGAGTAGCTGGGACTCCAGGGTGTGCACACCCAGCTTTTTTTTTTTTTCCTCAAATTCCTGGGCTCAAGTGATTCTCCTGCCTTGCTCACCCAAAGTGCTGGTATTACAAGCGCGAGCCACTGCACCCGGCCACAAAGATATTCAGATATTCTTTTTGAATATCTGAGAGATTTGCTCTTGTGGCCCAGGTTGGAGTGCGATAGCATAATCTTGGCTAACTGCAATCTCCGCCTCCTGGGTTCATGTGATTCCCCAGTCTCAGCCTAGTAACTGGAATTACAGGTACCTGTCACCATGCCTCGCTAATTTTTTTATTTTTAGTAGAGACAGGGTTTCACCATGTTGGTCAGGCTGGTCTCAAACTCCTGACCTCAGGTGATCCTCCCACCTTGGCCTCCCAAAGTGCTGAGATTACAGGCGTGAGCCACTGCACCTGGCCCACAAAGATATTCTTTACAACATTATTCATAATAGAAAAAACTGAAACAATGCAAATGTCAAAAAAGAAAAATTATTACGATAGATTATTCCCTAGAAATTAAGTTTTCAAAAATATTTATTAAGAAAAAATAACAATGATGTAGTTAATGAAAAAAGTAGGATTAAGAAAAACTATGCATAACTCAATTATGATAAAAATATACATGGAAAATAACCAGAGGGAAATGTACCTATATTTAATATTAGTTATAGCAAAATGGTGGCAGTACTGGTGATTTCAATTTTATTTCTATTATTTTCTACTTTACAAATCTTCACTAATGCACATGATTTTTTTATTTTTTGAGACAGGGTCTCACTCTGTTGCTCAGGCTAGAGTGCAGTGGTGCAATCACAACACACTGCAGCCTTGACCTCCCATTCTCAACCCATCCTCCCACCTCAGCCTCCCCAGTAGCTGGGACTACAGGTGTGTACCACGCCTGGCTAGTTCTTGAATATTTTGTAGAGACGGGGTGTTGCCATGCTGTCCAGGCTGATCTAAAATTCCTGGGCTCCAGCTATCCACCCACCTCAGCCTCCCTAAGTGCTGGAATTACGGACGTGAGCCACCATGTCCAGCTGAATTAATTTTATTATGAGAAAAAAATTAGTTATCTAAAATGTTATTACAAAAAAAGTGTGGTAAATGTTTTAATCAATTAAAAGAACTAAAATAACATATTAAGGAACAAGAATCAAAATGGCACATTTTTCTCAATAACAATCCTAGAGACTAGAAGACAATGGAGTCTGTGTTTGAAAATAAAGTCTAAACCCAGCTATCAATTGAGTATGATGATTCAAAGACATTGTCATTCGCACAAGGACCTCAAAAAATGTCTCTCTACAAGGCACCATTTCTTAGGAAGCCATTGGAGGATGTGTTCCAGTAAAATAAGAAAGGAAACCAAAAAAGAGGAAGAAATGTGATTTGGCAAACCATGAAACCTAACCAGGAGATTAGAGAAGGAAAATCACAGGATCATAGCTGTGCCCAGGCCCACAGAGCAAAATCCAGACTGAAGCAAGGGAATGAAGAACTTTGAGAGAGAAAAAATGGGAGATTTTTTACAGACTAAAGGATCATCTGATACAGATTTCGGCAGGAAAAAACCTTAATAAATGAATGCTGAAAATTAAATGTATGAAAATATAAGGAAGGTATTAGCTATAGGAAAAATAAAATGCAATACAATAAAGAAAATGTACCAAGAATATAGTACTTCATGCTTTTGTAAACATTTAGTATCACGGTAATGTAAATGCTGATTATGCATTTAGCTTAAAATATCAATATAACCATATTGGGAAGATGAGAAAGGAGCAGGTAGGAAAGTGGTATAAGAGAGATGAAATTTCGGACTGGGTGCAGTGGCTCACTCTTGTAATCCCAGTACTTTGGGAGGGCAAGGCGGGCAGATCACCTGAGGTCGGGAGTTCGAGACCAGCCTGACCAACATGGAGAAACCCCGTCTCTACTAAAAATACAAAATTAGCTAGGCCTGGTGATGCATGCCTGTAATCCCAGCTACTCGGGAGGCTGAGGCAGGAGAATCACTTGAACCCGGAAGGCAGAGGTTGCAGTGAGCCGAGATTGTACCACTGCACTCCAGCCTGGGTGACAAGAATGAAACTCTGTCTCAAAAAAAAAAAAAAAAAAAGAGAGAGATGACATTTCATCTATCAGATATCAGGAAATCAACAATATGTCTAATATAGATAACTCGAGATAAGGTGGTTTAAAATTATTTAGGAAAATGGAAGTTACTACCAGAAACAGCTAAAAGAGTTAAAAAGAGCTCCCTCTGGGAAAAAAGAGAAGTACAGAAGAGGGCTGCTCCTTTTCAATAAAATACTCTTGGTATATTTGATTATGAAATGTGTGTGTGTGTGTGTGTGTGTGTGTGTGTGTGTGTGAAGGGTTAAAAAAATTCTAGGCTGGGTGCAGTGGCTCACGCCTGTAATCCCAGCACTTTGGGAGGCCGAGGCAGGTGGATCACTTGAGGTCAGGAGTTTGAGACCAGCCTGGCCAAGGTGATGAAACCCTGTCTACTAAAAATACAAAAATTTGCTGGGTATGGTGGTGCGCACCTGTAATCCCAGCTACTAGGGAGGCTGAAGCAGGAGAATTGCTTGAACCTGGGAGGAGGTGGAGGTTGCAGTGAGCCAAGATTGCACCACTGCACTCCAGCCTGGGCAGCAAGAGTGAAACTCTGTCCCAAAAACAAAAACAAGCAAGCAAAAATTCTAAATACCTTCAGTTCAAAAAATGGAAATCAACACTAAAATTACAAAAATACATAGAACATAGTGAAAACAAACATTTCTTATAAAAATCTATTGGACAAGCTACAGAGAAACATTTAATAGTACTTACTCCTTTTCTGATTTAAAAACAAAAGACAAAAAAAGCACATTAACTTAAGAAGGGAAAAGAGAAAGTAGGGTGCAGATTTAATAAACATACTATATATATTCATTATATATAAACCAAAATAAACTAGTAAAATGTATATTTATTTATTTATTTTTGAGACAGAGTCTAGCTCTGTTGCCCAGGCTGGAGTGCAGTGCCACAATCTCAGCTCACTGCAACCTCCACCTCCCTGGTTCAAGTGATTATCCTGCCTCAGCCTCCCAAGTAGCTGAGATCAGAGGTGCACATCACCATGCCCAGTTAACGTTTGTATTTTTAGTAGAGACAGGGTTTCACCGTGTTAGCCAGGATGTTCTCGATCTCCTGACCTCGTGATCCTCCCGTCTCGGCCTCCCAAAGTGCTGGGATTACAGGCGTGAGCCACTGCACCCAGCCTATTTTGATTTTTATTGAACTTATACTAAACTAAGCATTTATCATGTGTTAACCCTGCAATCACTCTGTGAGGTGGGAACTACACACCGTCCCCCACTTCACAAATGAAAATGAGGCACAGAGAGGATAAGTAATCTGCCCAAGAGCACACAGCTGGCAAATGGCAGAGCTAGGCTTCATGCTGGGGCTCCGCGCTCTTAATAAACATGCTGCACTACCTCCAATATAATAATGAACAGCCTCTTCTCTTCTTTCACTGTAATAGTAAAAATAGAATTATAACTATAATTCAGAGCCACAGAGTTTCCTAAATCGACTAATATTAAAGTCTACAACATAAAAGAATCAAATTGGAAAGAATAACTTTTATATCTATATACTTACAGATTTCCAAGATTTCTTATTTGCACCAATTTTCCGAATCCTCTCTTTACCAGCCTCCTCTGTAGTTGGTAGAGAGACAATGCTGTCATGCAGAAGAATACTGTCACACAGTAGCCAACTGACCAAGGAAATTCTGATATTGGGACTGCACAGTTTTAGTTTCCCAGCTGAATGAATATGGAGGTCTGTCTAATTCAGATGCTTGTTTTTCTTTAGGCTTCAAATCTTGTTGACATTTATTCCAAATTTTCTACTCATTTTTTGGTCCTTCAGAGTGAAAAGTGGTGTCTCTCTCAAAGTTCTTGGCCAGGATAGCTTCACTCTTATCCTAAATAAGCCAATATACAGATTAAACTTCCTGTTTGAAATTTAATACTGAGACATCTATTCCCCTTCTTTTGAAATATAAAGTCATAGCACAAAACTTCAGGAGAAAAGACCTTCAATGGAATGAGTTAGTCATAGCTGGCCACCATGGCTCATGCCTGTAATCCCAGCACTTTGTGGGGCCAAGGCAGGTAGATCGCCTGAGGTGAGGAGTTCGAGACCAACCTGACCAACATCTCTACTAAAAATACAAAAATTAGCTGGGTGTGGTGGTGGGTGCCTGTAATCCCAGTTACTTGGGAGGCTGAGATAGGAGAACGGCTTGAAATCAGGAGGTGGAGGTTGCAGTGAGCAGAGATGTCACCATTGCACTTCTGCCTGGGTGACAAGAGAGAAACTCCATCTCAAAAAAAGAGTCAGTCACATAAGTAAGACAAGGATATACTCAGAAGAGCAAACTAGAACAGCAAGAGGTATTGAAATTACGTTATGGAGAAACTGCTTTGAGAACACAAGAAAATTAGCTTAGAGGGGCAGCTAACCAAAGAGTCCCATTTGATATGGGTAAACTCATTACAGAAAAATGTGAGGTAATAAATGTATAAGAAATGATAGAAATTTTAAAAATCAGCGTTTTGAAATGCCTTGCCTTTTGAAATAAGATTCAGGCAAAGACCAGCCGGGCGCGGTGGCTCACGTCTCTAATCCCAGGACTTTGGGAGACCGAGGCGGGCAAATCACGAGGTCAGGAGATCTAGACCATTCTGGTTAACACGGTGAAACCCTGTCTCTACTAAAAATACAAAAAATTATCCAGGCTTGGTGGTGGGTGCCTGTAGTCCCAGCTACTCGGGAGGCTGAGGCGGGAGAATGGTGTGAACCTGAAAGGCAGAGCTTGCAATGAGCTGAAATCATGCCACTGTGCTTCAGCCTAGGCGACAGAGCGAAATTCCGTCTCAAAAAAAAAAAAAAAAGATTCAAAGAACGACAATGGAAGCTAAGATCATTAAGTGAAAAGCTTATAAAGACTTAATTATGGTTATAGAATACAATTTAAATAACAATTTCAATACTGTGAAAGTGTAAGTGAAAGAAGTCACATTTCTTTTCCCTAACCTTTCCCCTGCACTTTTCTAATCATTCTGTTTCCATTGAAAATGTGACACAAAAAACAAAAAACAAAAAACAAAAAAAAAAAAGAAAATGTGACAGGAGGCCGGGCGCGGTGGCTCAAGCCTGTAATCCCAGCACTTTGGGAGGCCGAGACGGGCGGATCATGAGGTCAGGAGATCGAGACCATCCTGGCTAACCCGGTGAAACCCAGTCTCTACTAAAAAACACAAAAAACTAGCTGGGCAAGGTGGCGGGCGCCTGTAGTCCCAGCTACTTGGGAGGCTGAGGCAGGATAATGGCGTGAACCCAGGAGGCGGAGCTTGCAGTGAGCTGAGATCTGGCCACTGCACTCCAGCCTGGGCGACACAGCGAGACTCCGTCTCAAAAAAAAAAAAAAAGAAATATGACAGGAAAAAAAAATAATAATGTTCTACTTCTTTCTCTAAACTCCCACAGGAGAATTCTACCAAGTCTTTTTTGTTTTGTTTTGTTTTGAGACAGGGTCTCACTGTGTCACCCAGGTTGGAGTGTGGTGCCGTCATTGCTCACTGTAGCCTCCACCTCCTGGGCTCAAGCAATCCTCCCACTTTGGCCTCCTGAGTGGCTGGGACCACAGGTGTACACCACCACACCCAGCTAATTTTTTCCTTTTTTTTTTTTTGTAGAGACAGGGTCTCACTATGTTCTCCAGGTTGGTCTTGAACTCCTGGCCTCAAGTGATCCTCCTGTCTTGGCCTCCCAAACTGTTAGGATAATAGGTGTGAGCCATTATCCTATTATCTAGAATTCTTACCACCTTCAACCCTGGGAGCTGAATAATCAAGTTCAGTTTCTGGGCTTCTTGTCATATAAAACCAAGACATAGAAGGAAAGTTGGAATTGTTAAAGTAATGATAAGTTTGCATCACTAAAAGCCTTGGAAAAACAAGCAGCATAAAAAAAAGAAAAGATCAGAGCTGTATGGACTCTAATTCTGAGAGAATTATTCAGAAATCTTAGAGATTAGTGACAGAATTTTTTTTTTTTTTTTGAGATGGACTCTCACTCTGTCTCCCAGGCTGGAGTGCAATGGCACAATCTCGGCTCACTGCAATCTCTGCCTCCCAGGTTCCAGCAATTCTCCTGCATCAGCTTCCCTGGTAGCTGAGATTACAGGTACCTGCCACCGTGCCCAGCTAATTTTTTTGTATTTTTAGTAGAGGTGGGGTTTTGCCACATTGACCAGGCTGGTCTCCAACTCCTGAGTTCAGGGGATCCACCCACCTCGGCCTCCCAAAGTGCTGCGATTACAGGCATAAACAACCACATCCTGTCTTTTTTTTTTTTTTTTTTTTGAGACAGTTTCGCTCTTGTTGCCCAGGCTGGAGTGCAATGGTGCCATATTGGCTCAATGCAACCTCCACCTCCCAGGGTTCAAGCGATTCTCCTGCCTCAGCCTCCTAAGTAGCTGGGATTACAGGCCCCCACCACCACACCTGGCTAATTTTTGCATTTAGTAGAGATGGGGTTTCACCATGTTGGTCAGGCTGGTCTCGAACTCCTGACCTCAGGTGATCCACCCGCCTCGGCTTCCCAAAGTGCTGGGATTACAGATGTGAGCCACCGCACCCAGCCTAGTGACAGCATTTTTTTTTTTTTAAAGGAAGTGTTATCATGAATTACTTGAGAGAGGCAAATAAAGATTGGGATTACTTTAAACAAATTTGAAAGTCATTGGCCAGGTGTGGTGGCTCACGCTTATAATCCTAGCACTTTGGGAGATCAAGGCAGGAGAATCACTTGAGCCCAGGAGTTTGAGACCAGCCTGGGCAACATGGTGAAACTCCATCTCTCCACAAAATACAAAAAACTAGCCAGGGGTGGTAGTGAATGCCAGTAGTTCCAAGTAAACCACCGAGCATGCTGAGGTGAGAAGGTGGCTTAAACCCAGGAGGCGGAGGTTTCAGTGAGCCAAGATTGCACCAACCCACTCCAGCCTGGGTGAGAGAGTGAGACTCTGTCTCAAAAAAAACAGGAAGTAGTTGCTGAACTTTTTTTTTTTTTCATTATTATTATACTTTAAGTTCTAGGGTACACGTGCGTAACGTGCAGGTTTGTTACATATGTATACTTGTGCCATGTTGGTGTGCTGCACCCATCAACTCGTCAGCACCCATCAATTCGTCATTTATATCAGGTATAACTCCCAATGCAATCCCTCTCCCCTCCCCCGCCCAGTTGCTGAACTTTTTAAAGGAAACCCTGCACATTATTTAGGTCATATAGGACCTTGTTTTACATGCAGATTATATAACAAATTTATAGGCTAAGGATTTGTTTCTTTGTTTCTTTTTTTTTTTTTTGAGATGGAGTTTCACTCTTGTTGCCCAGGCTGGAGTGTGGCACCATCTCGGCTCACCGCAACCTCCGCCTCCCAGATTCAAGCGATTCTCCTGCCTCAGCCTCCCAAGTAGCTGGGATTACAGACATGCGCCACTATGCCTGGCTAATTTTGTATTTTTAGTAGAGACCGGGTTTCTCCATGTTGGTCAGGCTGGTCTCGAACTCCTGATGTCAGGTGATCCACCCACCTCGGCCTCCCAAAGTGCTGGGATTACAGGTGTGAGCCACTGAGCCTCGCATAGTCTGAGGATTTCAAAATAAACTTTTACTATCTCCTTGACAATAATCTGTCTCCCATCCTCCTCTCCCAGACTTCAGTAACACTTTCTGCTAATCATATGAATCACTGTCTGTTGGAGACCAGCCTCATTCTCTTCTTCTAAACCCAGCTCATACCCTAATTCTAGATGTTAGTGGCCCATGTAGATAACCCACTAAACAATTTAGCTATCACAGAGATGATACTGAAGATCCTTCAGCCAGGTGTGGTGGCTCACACCTGTAATCCCAGTACTTTGGGATGAGGTCAGGAGTTTGAGACTAGCCTGGCCAACGTGGTGAAACCCCATCTCTAGTAGAAATTTAAAAATTAGCTGCGAGTGGTGGCACATGCCTGTAATCCCAGATACTTGGGAGGCTGAGGGAAGAGAATCACTTGAACCCGGGAGGCGGAGGTTGCAGTGAGCACAGATTACTCCACTGCATTCCAGCCTCGGCGACAGGGCAAGACTTCATCTCAAACAAAACAAAACAAAACAAAACAAAAAAACAGAACTGCTTCTAGTCCGCCATGCTGTACTGCTTCCGTTGATCCTCCTTTAAGAAGAAGACCAACAAACTACTCAACACTTATCAATTATCTCCTGGAATAACCCAAGGTAATAAAAATCATGTCTCTTCAAAAAGCAATAAAAATTTCTCCTCACCTTCGCCATGAAAATATCCAAGAAATCTTATTGTCCATTCATATGCCTATAAGGGATGAATCTGTTAGTGCCTGAGAACTTCTCCGAAAAGTCTGCTTTTCTCTCTGCCTTTTCTCTTTCAACCAGATGTACTCTGTGTAAGATATCAGTAGGCAACCATATAATGAAACCAACTCAACCAATCTTCAAATTTCAACTTAAAATAACAAAAAGAGCCAACGATGCCAATATGGTGCATTGAGTGAGTCCTATGCAGAGCCCAAAGGTGCTACTATGGCTTCCAATGGGGTTCCCATTGGCACTGCCAGCTGGGCAAGTAAAGCTCCCAAAATTCCAGACAATGTGGAAGATTGGCTTCAGGGAATCTACTGCTTTGCTACCCATAGCAATGATTTCTGGAGGAACTTGATCCTCAATTTGGGACTCTTGCTTTCAAAGTTTGGCTGGCCAGGTACTTGAGTGGCATTGACCTCATGGTGTTAGAGGAACCTCTCCTTACCAGACCTCTGGTTTGATAAAACATGACCAGAGTGACTCCATCTTGAAATGAGTAGCTAGGCACTCACAAGGCCTCTGTAAGGTTAATGCTTGTGGTCTGAAAATAGCCATACCCAAGCTGACCACCAATTATAATTACAGAATATTTGTGGCCATACAGAACATCTCCCACCAATCCTGCAGAATGTCCAGATGTCCTAAGAGTGTAGCCCACTTTATTAAAGATGCTGTTAATGAGCAGGCTTAGGCTGAAAGATTAATGGTCATCTATAACACCAATAGCCCCTACCTTTAGTGAGCATATCTGCATGTTCCAAGTTAATTATAGCTTCTGGTAAGTTTCTTATAAATAGAGACACTAACAAGGATGGTGTGTTCCTACTGCTTTCTGGGGATGACCTACTCTGTAACATTGTATGAACTTGCTTTTTTCTCTGTGCTGTGTGATTCCCCTTGAATTATTTCCTCTGCAAGATCCAGTAACCTGCTCTTGGGGTCTGGATTGGGACCCTCTTTTCTGGCAACAGTGTACCTCCGGAAGGAGTGTAGTCAAGTAGACAAATGGAATCCTGCGCAATACCCAAACCTTCCAAAAACAGAGCCTACAACATGTGACCACCACAAGATATCCTGATGGCAGCTGAAGTTTGCTTCAGATGGGCGCCTTCCCTTTCCCTGCCTAGTTTCCTTTTGTTCCTTGAACCCACTCAGAATTCCATTCTCTGGTCAGTAGTCAGCCTTCAGTCAAAGCATTGCCCCTGTTCTGTAAAGTTCTGTGCATAGTTCCTAAGCTTCTGCAGGGGATGATCTTTGCTCTTACTCTGAGGAATAACAATAATTTTTTGTTTGTTTGTTTTTCTGTTTTTTGAGACAAAGTTTCGCTCTTGTTGCTCAGATTGGAGTGCAATGGTGCCATCTCGGGTCACTGCAACCTCTGCCTCCTGGGTTCAAGTGATTCTCCTGCCTCAGCCTCCTGAGTAGCTGGGGTTACAGGTGTGTGCCACCACTCCCGACTAATTTTTTGTATGTTTAGTGGAGACGGGGTTTCACCATCTTGGCCAGGTTGGTCTCAAACTTCTGACCTCAGGTGATCCACCCGCCTTGGCCTCCCAAAGTGCTGGGATTACAGGCCTAAGCTACCATGCCCAACTGTAAAATATGTTTCTTATGAAGAAAGCTGTGCAGTTATTCAAGTGCTTCTAGAGAGAGATCAGAAATGGTAGAGAAATGGGCCGGATGCAGTGGCTCATGCCCGTAATGAGCACTTTGGGAGGCCACGGTGGGTGGGTCACCTAGGTCGCAACATGGAGAAACACTGTCTCTACTAAAAATACAAAATTAGCCTGGCATGGTGGCGCATGCCTGTAATCCCAGCTACTCGGGAGGTTGAGACAGGAGAATCACTTGAACCCGGGAGGCAGAGGTTGCGGTGAGCCAAGATTGCGCCATTGCACTCCAGCCTGGGCAAAAAGAGAGCAACTCCATCTGGGGTGGGGAGGGGGGTGGAAAGAAAGAAATGGTAGATAAATGAAGAGAAAAACAATCCTGTGTTAAGTCCTGCAGTATTTCCCATGGTTGAGGTCAATTTTGAAGCCATTCTTTTAAAGGTGAAATTTGGGTGTGAATAGCTGCCTGCCACCACTGGTAATATTGTGACAATCAGGAGGTTCTGTCAGAGGCATTAGAACCAGAGCAACTCCATCTTGAATAGGGGCTGGGTAAAGTAAGGCTCAGAACTACTGGCTGCATTCCCAGGACTTAGGCATTCTTAGTCACAGGATGAGATAAGAGGTCAGCACAAGATACAGGTCACAAAGCCCCTGCTGATAAAACAGAACGTGAAAAAGAAGACAGCCAAAACCTACCAAGATAGTGACAAAGGTGACCTCTGGTTGTCCTCTGTGCTTATTATACACTAATTATAATGCATTAGCATGCTAAAAGACTCTCCCACCAGTGCCATGACAGTTTATAAATACTATGGCAACATCAAGAAGTTATCCTATACAGTCTAAAAAAAGGAGGAACCCTCAGTTCCGAGAAATGCCTGCCCCTTTCCAGAAAACTGATGAATAATCCACCCCTTGTTTAGAATATAATCAAGAAATAAATATACTCAGTTAAGCAGCCCATACTGTGATTCTACCTATGGAGTAGCCATTCTTTATTCCTTTACTTTCCCAATAAACTTGCTTTCACTTTATGGACTTGACCCTAATTCTTTCTTGTGTGAGGTCCAAGAACCCTCTCTTGGGGTCTAGATTGGGACCCATTCCCGGTAACAGTTCCACATGGATGCAGCTTTCTTTAGGGTAATATTCACACTACCCAAATGTCATTTAAAAAAATTTTTAATAACATCTTTCTGTGTTGTTATATATAAAATATATCTCTTTTTAAACATTTTTAAATTTTGGAGACAGGGTCTTGCTATGTTGCTCAGGCTGGTCTCAGACTGGTCCTAAGCTATCCTCCTGCCTCAGCCTCCCAAGTATCTGGGACTATAGGTGGCATTTGGCTACAGTATGTTTCCTTCTTTTTTTGATTTGAGACGGAGTCTCGCTCTGTCATCCAGGCTGGAGTGCAGTGGTACAATCACAACTCACTGCAAGCTCCGCCTCCTGGGTTCATGCCATTCTCCTGCCTCAGCCTCCTGAGCAGCTGGAACTGCAGGCGCCCGCCACCAGGCCTGGCTAATTTTTTTGTATTTTTAGTAGAGACGGGGTTTCACCATGTTAGCCAGGATGGTCTTGATCTCCAACCTTGTGATCCGCCCGCCTCAGCCTCCCAAGGTGCTGGGATTACAGGAGTGAACCACTGTGCCTGGCCTACAGTATGTTTCTTGAAAATGCTAAGCATTAGTTTTTTTTTTTTAAAAATCTTGTCTTGTACTGAAATGACTATACTGAAACCACCTGTGCAAAACTATGCCTGAGACAGTGAAAGAGATCTAACTTAACTGACTCCATCTTGTTTCTAACCTCCAAACTGTCCTTGTGCATTCCTGGGTGTAGGCTGAACTAACTTTGGGAGAAACTTACTTTATAGTTTATAGTTTAAAACAAAGACAACAGCCCTTTCCCAAAGCAGACCTCCTTCTTGCGTGGAGACTAGATTGCCTTGGTAGGACTAACATTAGCCACAAGATTAGAAATTATGGTTTAGGAGTCATGCAGCTGGGGGCTACAAGATTCTGACCCTCCCTAAACTGCTCCTAAGATCAGTACTTGAGATATTTTGCAGACCCTGCACTTGATGGGTCAGCTGGCACCACCATAAACCGGCTTATCTGATCTTGTAGTCCCCACCCAGGAATTGACTCAGCTCAAGAAGACAGCTTCCATTCCCTATGATTTCATCTCTGACCAATCAGCACTCATGGTTCACTGGCTTCCTCCCACCCACCATGTTGTCCTTAAAAACTCTGAAGGCAGAATGCTCGTGGATACAGATTTGAGAAATAATAAAACTCTGATCTCCCGCACAGCCAGCTCTGTGTGAATTTATCTTTCCCTATTGCAATCCCCCTGTCTTGAGAAATCGTCTCTGTCTAGGCAGCGGGCAACATGAACCCACTGGGCAGTTACAATGCCATCTATCTTTAAAGTAATTATTGAAATTGTCGGGTTTATCATGTTATTTATTGTTTTTCCCATCTATTCTCTGTTCCTTTACTACTACTCTACCACTTTAATTTGGATTAATAAAGTTTTTGTTTGTTCATTTATTTTTTGAGAGGGAGTCTCACTGTGTTGCCCAGGCTGGAACGCAGTAGCGCAATCGCTGCTCACTGCAACCTGATTCCCTGGTTCAAACAATTCTCCTGCCTCAGCCTCCCCAGAAGCTGGAATTACAGATATGTGCCACCACGCCTAGTTAATTTTTGTATTTTTAGTAGAGACAGGGTTTCACCATGTTGGCCAGGATGGTTTCAATCTCCTGACCTCCTGATCTGCCCGTCTTGGCCTTCCAAAGTGCTGGGATTACAGGCGTGAGCCATTGCACCTGGCCAGGCATGCTCTACTTTGCCCAGGTATTTTTAGTAGAGATGGGGTTTCATCATGTTGGCCAGGCTGGTCTGGAACTCCTGGCCTCAAGTGGTCCACCTGGCTCAGCCTCCCAAAGTGCTGGGATTACAGGCATACAGGCATGAGCCACTGCGTCTGGCCTTGGATTAATAAAGTTTTTAATTTCATTTTTCTTCCATATTAAGTTTTTAATATCTTTTAAATTATTGTTTAGTTGTTAAGCTGGATTTTGTGATTACATAATGCATATTTGATTTATTACATTCTACTTTTTTATTTTTTATTTTATTTTTTTTGAGAGTCTCACTCTGTTGCCCAGGCTGGAGTGCAGTGGCGCCATCTTGGCTCACTGCAACCTCTGCCTCCCAGGTGCAAGCTATTCTTGTGCTTCAGCATCCCAGGTAGCTTGGATTACAGATGTGTGCCACCATACCTGGCTAATTTTTGTAATTTTAGTAGAGGTGGGTTTCACTATGTTGGCCAGGCTGATCTCGAACTCTTGACCTCAAGTGATCCGCCCTCCTCAGCCTCCCAAAGTACTCGGATTACAGGTGTGAGCCACCACACCCGGTCTATTACATTCTACTTTAATACTTTTGTGGTACCCCCTAAATAAAACATTTATGATAGCATAACTCCATCCACCATTTCTTGCCCTTGTACTTTTGATATATATTTTACTTTTTCATATATTATAAATTGTATAGAATTTTTTAAATTAACTGTCAGTACGAATTTCTATTTACCCTTTCTTTACTCCTTATTCTACCCTACAGTTCTCTGTAGCCACTAAGGATCATTTTCCTTCATCCTGAAAAATTGCCTGGTGTGTTTCTTAATAGTGTAGTTCTTTTTTTTTTTTTTTTTTTGAGACGGAGTCTTGCTCTGTCACCCAGGCTGGAGTGCAGTGGCCGGATCTCAGCTCACTGCAAGCTCCGTCTCCCGGGTTCACGCCATTCTCCTGCCTCAGCCTCCCGAGTAGCTGGGACTGCAGGCGCCCGCCATCTCGCCCGGCTAGTTTTTTGTATTTTAGTAGAGACGGGGTTTCACCGTGTTAGCCAGGATGGTCTCGATCTCCTGACCTCGTGATCCGCCCGTCTCGGCCTCCCAAAGTGCTGGGATTACAGGCTTGAGCCACCGCGCCCGGCCCTTAATAGTGTAGTTCTTCTGACAATAAATGTTTTCTTTTTTTTTCTTCTGAAACCATGTTTATTTCATCTTCAATTCTGAAGGATAATTTCACTGAGCATAGATTCTGGGTTGTCAGTATTTTTTCTTTCAGTACTTTAAGATGCCATTCAATTATCTTCTAACTTTTGGCTGGGAACAGTGGCTCATGCCTATAATCCCAGCACCTTGGGAGGCTGAGGTGGAAGGATTGCTTGAGCCCAGCAACTTAAGACCATCCTGGACAACAAAGTGAGACCTTGTATTTACAAAAAAAATTTTTTAAATTAGCTGGGCATGGTGGTATGTCCCTGTGGTACCCACTACTCAGAAGGCTGAGTCAGGAGCATCACTTATGCCCAGGTTTGAAGTTGCAGTAAGCCATGATTGTACCACTGCATTCCAGTCTGGGTGAGAGAGTAAGATCCCATCTCAAAAAAAGGAACTGCCTCAGCAATTACGGAGGCTGGCGTCAGGGGTGGTGACATGTGTCTATAGTCCCAACTACTCAGGAAGATCACTTGAGCCCAGGAGTTCAAGGTTGCAGTGAGCTATGATTGTGTTACTGCACTCTAGCCTGGGCGACAGAGTAAAATCCTGTCAAAAAAAAAAAAAAAAAAAAAATTCCTGGAAGTATAATTATAATGTCAAAGAAAATACAAATTTAAAACTTCCGGGCCAGGCATGGTGGTTCACACCTGTACCAATCCCAGCACTTTGGGAGGCCAAGGCAGGCAGATCACGAGTTCAAGAGATTGAGACCATCCTGGCCAACATGGTGAAACCCTATCTCTACTAAAAGTACAAAAATTAGCTGGGCGTGGTGGCGCCGCCTGCAGTCCCAGCTACTCAGGAGGCTGAGGCAGGAGACTTGCTTGAACCCGGGAGGCAGAGATTTCAGTGAGCCGAGATCGCGCAACTGGCTGTTTTCGTAGATATTATCAAATTACCCCTCAAAAAGGCTGTAAAAATGGGGCCTCTGCAAAAAGTAAACATTTTTTCTAGCAACTGCCTTTATAAGTACTTAGGTAAAAATATTTTGTCCTTCTATTCTCTGTGAAAGATTGATTCTCATTCTCTATTTGACCAATTTGCAACAGTTGACAGAATTAATTACCCCCTTTTCCATGAAACACATTCTTCACTTGTTTTCTTTCTTTTTTTTTTTTTTTAAGACAGAGTCTCACTCACTCTGTTGCTCAGGCTGGAGTGCAGTGGCATGATCTCAGCTCATTGCAATCTCTGCCCCCTGAGTTCAAGCAATTCTCCTGCCTCAGCCTCCCTAGGAACTGGGATTACAGGCGTGCACTACCACACCTGGCTAGTTTTTGTATTTTTAGTAGAGACAGGGGTTTCACCATGTTTGTCAGGCTGGTCTCGAACTCCTGACCTCAAGTGATCCGCCTGCCTTGGCCTCCCAAAGTGCTGGGATTATAGGTGTGATACCATGCCAGGCCTCTTCACTTGTCTTCTAAGGTGGGATGCTCTTGGGGTTTTCCTTAGAACACTCTGGACTCTCCTTTCCTTTTAAGAGACAGGGTCTTGCTCTGTTGCCTAGGTTGGAGTGCAGTGGGATGAGTATAGCTTACTGAAGTCTCCAACTCCTAGGCTCACAGGATCCTCGCACCTCAGCCTTCTGAGTAACTGGGACCATAGGCACATGCCACCACGCCCAGCTAATTTTTAAAATTTTAATTAATTAATTAATTTTGAGATGGAGTCTTGCTCTGTCTCCCAGGTTGGAGCGAAGTGGCACAATCTTGGCTTACTGCAACCTCTGCCTCCTGGGTTCAACGGATTCTCCTGCCTCGGCCTCCCGAGTAGCTGAGATTACAGGCACCAGCCATCGCACCAGGCTAATTTTTATATTTTTAGTAGAGATAGGGTTTCACTGTGTTGGCCAAGTTGGTCTCGAACTCCTGACCTCAGCTGATCCGCCCACCTCGGCCTCCAAAGTACTTGGATTACAGGCAACTTTTTTTAGTTTTTATTTTTGTAGAGACAGGGTCTTGCTATGTTGCTCAGGCTGTTCTACAAACTCCTGGATTCAAGTGACCTTCCTGTATTTGGTCTCCCAAAGTGGATTCTCCTTTGCAATCTTCCTTCTTGGTTCCTCCTGTCTCCTTGCATTCTGAACACGGAAAGGTTCTATGGGTTAGTCTTTGGTCCTCTTTCTACCTACACTCATTCCCTTGGTTGGATCTCATTCAGTCTCATGGATTTAAATATCTTCTCTCCATTTGGATGTCTAAGAGAAATCTAAAAATGTCTAAAGCCGAATTCATAATCCTTTTTTTTTTTGAGATAGAGTCTCACTCTGTTACTGAGGCTGGACTGCAGTTGTGCAATATCAGCTCACGACAACCTCCACCTCCTGGATTCAAGCAATTCTTGTCTCACAGCCTCCCATGTAGCTGGGATTACAGGCACTTACCACCATGACCAGCTAATTTTTGTATTTTTAGTAGAGACGGGGTTTCACCACGTTGGCCAGGCTGGTCTTGAACTCCTGGCCTCAGGTGATCCACCTGCCTCGGCCAACCAAAGTGCTAGGATTACAGGTGTGAGCCACCACACCCAGCCTCGAATTCATAATCTTAACCCCAAAACCTAGTCCTTCTACATTTTACCTTATTTCACCTCAGTGAATGACAATCCCATCTCTCCAGGTGCTCAAAGCAAATCCTTGCTTTCTTTCTTTTACATTCCAAGTTCCTCTCTTCATTAAGGTTTCTGCTCAGGTCGGATGCCCAAAGAAATCTCTCTTACCACATTTCTGAGACAACACTCTCCCACCTCCCAGCATCACTGCCTATACTCTTAGCTTGCCTATTTTTAAAACATAGCATGTCATAATCTCTAAAATTAGCCTATGTATTTCTTTACTTGATCGTTGTCTCCTCCACCAGAATATGAACTAAGAGCAGAAATTTTGCTGGTTTACTGGGGTATCTCTAGCATCTAACAGCAGTGCTGTTGGCATAGTGGCCACTCAATAATTATTTGCTCCATGAATAAATGATTTATGCAACTCATACATAGATACTGTCAAAACCCAGCCTGTTGAGGTGGTGAAGGCAGTAGATTTAGAGATGAAACATCAGATTTGGGGCCTATATCAGCTACAACTATGCAGCTTTGGGTGTTATCCTTCAAAATCTATCCCTCTCTGTAAAATGGGGTTTTTGCCATCTTCCTCAACCAATAAGAAAGCTGGAATAGTCAATATCTATTTGGTAGTATAAGACAAAAGATTCACTATCTGCAATTTACCAGAAACATTTCCTTCAATTTTCTTCTTAATTTCATCTGTTTAGGTACAACATGAGACTGTGTTTTAGGGTTATTATTATAACATCATTATATTACTAAGTCTGTGCCTTTAACATATCACTTGTGCAAACTTTAAGAATAGTAACTTTAAGGCCACGCACTCTGGCTCATGCCCATTATCCCGGCATTTTGGGAGGCCGAGGCAGACTAATCCCTTGAGATCAAGACCAGTCTGGTCAACATAGTGAAACCCCAACTCTATCAAAAATGGAAAAGTTAGCTGGCATGGTGGCATGTGCCTGTGGTCCAAGCTACTGGGGGCTGAGGTGGGAGGATCATTTCAACCCAGGAGGCAGAGGCTACAAAGACCGGAGATCCTGCCACTGCACTCCAGCCGGAGTGACATAGTGAGACTCTGTCTCAAAAACAAACAAAAAACAAAAACAATATATATATATATAAGAAATAATTACCAGAAATAGAAAATCACGAGATTACCTAATCCCATATATGGGGCTACTATAAATAACCTCAGAATTTAGAAATAAGAAAAAAATACTAAAAGCCCCCAAATTAATAAAAAATCAGTTTTAGGCCAGGTACGGTGGCTCACGCCTGTAATCCCAGCACTCTGGGAGGCCGAGGCGGGTGGATCACAAGGTCAGGAGTTCAAGACCAGCCTGACCAAGATGGTGAAACCCCCCTCTCTACTAAAAATACAAAAATTAGCCGGGCGTGGTGGTGGGCTAACTAGGTGGCGCCTGTAATCCCAGCTACTCGGGAAGCTGAGGCAGAGAACAGATTGAACCCAGGAAGCGGAGGTTGCAGTGAGCCAAAATCGCCACTGCACTCCATCCTGGGCGACAGAGTAAGACTCCGTCTCAGAAAAAAAAAATTTTAGATGAGCTCTGCCATTAGTTGAAACAGGCCACCATCAGAAACAGCCTGTAAAAGAAACCCGGTATCTGGTCAAGTCCTAAGTGACCTGAACCACGCATCTTCAGGACCATACTGGGATGACTGTAACCTGAGCGCGGTTCCTCCAGCACAGCAGGCACATTCATCGGACTCAGTAACTCAAGGGGCCAGTCCTCTCCAGCATCCCAGCTGCCGTCGCCCCTCAGCTCCCCAGGCAATCGCCCATCTTATTCCTTCTCCAGCGTGGACGCCTAAGGGGAGGGAGCATCCCTCCTCGAGGGTCAAATGGCATCTAGCTTATGAAGCCCGCGTGGATTCTCCAACCCCAGACTTGCTGCGGGGCGGGGACGACCTTCCCTGAGCCCTGGCAAACCCGGGGTGACCCCAACACCGAGGAGGCCATGAGCGCTCCAGCTATGACACTCCTTCCAGCTCGGAGGGGCCTGAAACAGCGGGCTGCGCTTCACCCAGGGCTGAGCGTCAGATTCAGCTGAGGAGATTCTAAAAGCGCGGTACTGGGCCCAGACCCGGGCCCTCCAGAGCAGAACGCGGAGGGGCCCAACCCCAGTCTGGTGGCGTAGGTGTGTGACAAAGTATGAAGGCGCGCCAAGCTCTCCAGTTTCACATGTGCTGTCGAGTCCAGCGCCCGCCACACTCCAGCGTGGGGACCCGCCCAAAACTCCCTGGAAGCCAGGCGATTGAGACCCCGCCACCGCTTCCCCAAAGACTGGGCGGATACTGGAGAAGCGCCTCCCGAACCCGCCAAACTGTCTCCCGCGAGACTGTCACGCCAGCCCCGCCCCGTAACTCTACTCCCTGATTGGCTGGAATTGGGGCCGGGTACCGAAGTGCTTTCCAGCTTAGTCTTCGGCCGGGTTTCCCGCCGAATGCAAAGGCGCACTGTGGACTGGCTCTTTCTTTCCGCCAATCATATCCGCCAGCCATTAATCACCGATTTTCTTCATCTTCCCCTCCCTCTTCCATCCCTCAGGCCCCGACCCTTTAGCTCTCAGCTGGTTAAGGGACGCAGGACCTTCCGGGCTGCGCATGCGCCGCCGCGTCTGCCAAGAAGCGGGCAGGGGCGCAGGCGCAGTAGTGTGATCCCCGCTGGCCCGTCCCTAAGCACGTGGGTTGGGCTGTCCTGCTTGGCTGCGGAGGGACTGGAACCTCAATATTGGTGGTGTCCATCGTGGGCAGCGGACTAATAAAGGCTATGGCGCCAGCAGAAATCCTGAACGGGAAGGAGATCTCCGCGTAAGCACCTAACATTGTTGTTGAGTGTGGGGCTGTGGACGAGGGCTCTGAGGGTGTACAGGTCCCCCGGACCCATTTTTTGCGGGAGGGACACTTGTAAGGAAAGAGTTAGGCCCATAGTACCGGAAGACCTGCAGCCAAAGAAGGAGATCCCGAGCACAACCTGCGTTTGCAAGTGGACTGCTTAGTGGCTGTAAGCCGCTGGCTCCTGTGCTTCGGGGAAAAGTCCTGTGCCGACTATACTCCCAAACGCGCAGCTGCTGGTGACTTTCTGCCGAGAGAGAGGGTAGTTGCGGCTTCCTGGAGACCCCCTAGTCAGAACTCAGAAATCCAATCTACTTAGTTCCCGTTAATTTGGAGGTGAGTAGATGGAGACTAGTGAGGTGACAAGGCTTGACAAGACCACAAGGCTGATAATGACAGAGGGTCCTTCCAGCTCATAGCTTTTCCCACTATATCATGGTCTTATCATATGCCAAGTGAAATCTAATACATTTTTCCTTTCTCTTCAATCTCGTGCTTCTCTCTAACAGCCATCTCTGTGCCCGGTCCTAGAGTTACTTGAAACTTAATTTGGCTCCTGAGTCCTGAGAATATTCTGCAGTTCACTTGACCTCTGCCTGTTCCACCCTTGCGGGACATCTGATTGCTTAATTAGTGGGTATCGTTGCCATCTTTACTCCCAGGAAGTAACACTGGCAGCTTTTTGTCTGGGAGGTGACTGGTGAGGAAAAATGAGAGTAGAAGGAAGAGGGAAAGATACATTCCCTCTAGTAGAGGAGAGAGGGAAAGATATATTCTGTGTGACCTTACTGAGTTTGCTCTTGGGACCTTTCACATCACCAGTTATTTAAGTAACTGTTGCCAGTCACAGCAGTTACTAAATTGTAATTGTCCTGTAACTCCTAACTTTGTAATAGAGGTTTTTGAGTGAATTACAAAGTCATTGGTGGTGAAAAGGCTGGGCCCAGTGTCTCATGCCTGTAATTCCAGCACTTTGGGAGGCCAAGGCGGGTGGATCACCTGAGGTCTGGAGCTCAAGACCAGCCTATCCAACATGGTGAAACCCCATCTCTACCAAAAATACAAAAGATTAGCCAAGTGTGGTGGCAGGTACCTGTAGTCCCAGCTACTTGGAAGGCTGAGGCAGGAGAATCGCTTGAACCCGGGGGTGGGGGTGGGGTGGAGGTTGCAGTGAGCGAGATGCGCCTT
Organism: Piliocolobus tephrosceles; assembly: GCF_002776525.5. Lineage (NCBI taxonomy): Eukaryota > Metazoa > Chordata > Mammalia > Primates > Cercopithecidae > Piliocolobus > Piliocolobus tephrosceles. The sequence continues at coordinate 42,220,757 of NC_045439.1, read as the reverse complement.
TGCATTCCAGCCTGGGCAACAAGAGCGAAACTCCGTCAAAAAAAAAAAAAAAAAAGAAATCACAATACTTATTGCTTAGTGCTTTTCAAATGTGGCTTGCTAAACTATATTTCTGCTTGACTTTTTTGTTTGCCTGTATTCGAACTTCCTTTTCCAGTGGCTTTTTTTTTTTTGATATAAAAATCTTCCTTTTAGAAGGACTGTGAAGAGATAATTCAGCGCATAATAACAGTGTAGATAATTTACTGCAACAATAATGCACCTTCCGGCACTGAGAACAGGTGCTCACTGAATACGCTTTCATTGATTGGAGAGTAAATTAAATATGTTTATCAACTCCATAAGGGCAAATACATGTATTGTCTTATTTTTGTCTATATCCTAAACACCTAGAAACCCTCTTTCGTGCCTTACTACTTGTGTGGTTTTAAGCAAATTAACTAATCTCTCTGTGCCAAAGTTTCCTCAGATGTTAAGTAAAAGTCATGTCTAGGTCACTGGGATGTCAGTAGAATTAAATGGGTTCCTAACAGATGATCATTTAGAATTCTTCCTGGCACATAATAAGTATTCAATATATGTTGTATTAATGATCAGTAATTAGTTAATGTATATATGAATGATTCATTATCTTTTTTTTTTTTTTACGTGGTAGCTGCTGCCTTAAGATCTATTTTTTTTTTTTTTTTTTTTGAGATGAAGTCTTGCTGTGTCCAATTTGGCTCACTGCAACCTCTGCCTCCTGCGTTCAAGCAATTCCCTCTCTCACATCAGCCTCCTGAGTAGCTGGGATTACAGGTGCCTGCCATCACGCCGAGCTAATTTTTTTTTTTTTTTTGAGATGGAGTTTCACTCTTGTCACCCAGACTGGAGTGCAATGGCGTGATCTCAGATCACTGCAACCTCTGCCTCCTGGGTTCAAGCGATTCTTCTGCCTCAGCCTCCCAAGTAACTGGGATTACAGGCATGCCACCATGTCCAGCTAGTTTGTTTGTTTGTTTGAGACAGAGTTTCACTCTTGTTGCCCAGGCTGGAGTGCAGTGGCACAATCTCAGCTCACTGCAACCTCCACCTCTCAGGTTCAAGTGATTCTCCTGCCTCAGCCTCCCGAGTAGCTGAGATTACAGGTGTGTGCCACCCCGCCTGGCTAATTTTTATATTTTTAGTAGAGATGGGCTTTCACCATGTTGGTCAGGCTGGTCTCTAACTCTTGACCCCCCCATGATCCACCCACCTCGGCCTCCCAAAATGCTGGGATTACAGGCGTGAGCCACCGCACCAGTCCTAGAATTTCTTAAAAATCCAGCCCACTTCCCGCATTCCATCCTGCGGATTAGGAAATCACTGGAGACCAGAAAAGTGGTGTGATTTGTCCAAGGGTGAATGGCAATGGCTCAACTAAAACTAATGTCTTCACTCAGTATATGATGTTTTTCATTCTAACCAGCACTTACTACTTGCTAAAAGGAATTTCATAAGCTTTTCTTTCTTTCTTTCTTTTTTTTTTTCCAGACAGGATCTCGCTCTGTTGTTCAGGCTGGAGTGCAATGGCCCAATGTTGTCTCACTGTAACCTCCATCTCCTGGGTTCAAACGATTCTCCCGCCTCAGCCTCCCAGGTAGCTGGGACTACAGGCATGCACTACCATGCCCGGCTAATTTTTGTATTTTTAGTAGAGACGGGGTTTCACCATGTTTGTCAGGCTGGTCTTGAACTCCTGACCTCAGGTTTCACCATGTTGGTCAGGCTGGTCTTGAACTCCTGACCTCAAGTGATCTGTCCGCCCCGGCCTCCTAAAGTGCTAGGATTACAGGCGTGAGTCACTGCGCCCAGCGCTTTGCTTTTTCTTTATAGTCTTCCTCTCATTACTATGTTTCCCACCCTGCTGAGAATGCTATCCCTGACTTTCGTCCTCTTCTGTTATTCTCCTTTTATACCTTCCTGGGATCCCGAACATTGACAAAATTCAGCATTCCAGATTCCTTCTCTACCTGCTCTACTCTGTGGGAAACTGGGTACTTACATGATGGATTTAGTTGCCAAATTATCTTTCTTTGGAAGTAAAAGCCCCATTTCTTCCTCACGGGGAATTCTAAGGTTGCAGCCTGAATTTGACAACTGGGGGAAGGTCTGAGAGGTAGAGACAAGTATCCGTTCTTTGTGGGTATTTATTCACTTACTCAACAAATAGCTGTGTGTGTCCTCTAAGCCAGGCAATCTTCAAAGCTCTGAGACTCTTAACAGTGAACAGCCCAAATCCCTACCCTCATGAAATTTGCATACTGATGGGTAGAGACAGACGTTGAAATAGGTGAAACACATTATGAGCTGGTGGGAAGCACAAAGAGAACACCAGAGCAGAAAAGAGGGACAGGAATTTCTGTGGCTTGGTGGCTGCAATTTTAAATATGGGAGTCATAGTCTTTGTAAAAGTGACTTACGGGCAAAGACTTGAAGGAGGTGGAGCCATAAGCCTGCCAATTTTGTGGGGGAAATAGCTCCTGACCAAAAGCACAGCCTGTGCCCTGGACCTTTGTCCTCACCAGTTAGTAAATTAGTGCTTTGGGGGTCAATGGCAATGGCCCTGTGAGAAGCTGACTGAGTAGAGGCTCCTGAGTAGAGGAACTTGACCCTGCCCTGGGCAGAAGTCTTTTAAAAGATTATGCAAAGTGGGAGAAGGATGTGCATTAGATAGTGTTGGAAGACCCAGCTTGCTTTGTAGACAAGAAAGCATAGTTGTTCTGTAAGTACGCCTTTCAAAGTGGGGCTTACTACAGTTATATGATTTCTTTGGTTTTCCTTTCCCTTAATTTGCTATAATTAGGCCTGCTGTCTCCATTGGTGGCATTTTTCTTGATTAAGTCTCCTTTGTAAAGAGACTGGTTGTGAAGAGGCAGATGGTTTGAGTAGGTGCTGCGAGTGTTTGCTGGCCAAGTGCAAGGCAAGTGGGGTATGTTTGTAAGCTGGCTGTGGATGGTAGCTCCAGAGCCTCAGCATGGTGCTGCCTCCTTCTCTGTGCATCACTGGGTCATGCAATTTACCTCTGTGCCTTAGCTTCTGTATATTGGAGTAGTAATGTCACCTAACTCATAAGGTTGTTAGAATTAAATGAGTTAATACCTATAAAGCATTTAGAGAAGCCGTTGGTACACAGTAAGTTTTAGTAAATAGGTACTTAGAAAGTACTCATTGAATAAAAAAGTTATGGGTGTCTTTATCCAGCCTGTACCTTTGGGATCTGGCTTATAATCTTGAGGCTTAAAATTAGAATTTATCCTAGTGATCAAAGATAAAAGTTTGGAACCTTGGCTGTACGTTTTAGCTACAGGGCTAGAAGAACTGTTTTTGTAAAAATAATTTGCTTGCCATAGTGAAGGGCAGATCTTCTTGGTTACTGAGTTAACATGGATAAGGCTTTTACTTTGTCTTGTAGATTAAATACATGTAGGCCCTTTTATGCTTAAAAAGATTTGCCTGGACAGGGCGTGGTGGCTCATGCCTGTAATCCTAGGACTTTGGGAGGCCAAGGCAGGTGGATCACCTAAGTTCAGGAGTTGGAGACCAGCCTGACTAACATGGTGAAACCCCGTCTTTAGTAAAAATACAAAATTAGCCGGGCGTGGTGGCACATGCCTGTAATCCCAGCTACACCAGAGGCTGAGGCAGGAGGATGGCTTGAACCTGGGAGGAGGAGGTTGCAGTGAGCCAAGATGGCACCATTGCACTCCAGTCTGGGCAATAAGAGCAAAACTCCATCTCAAAAAAAAAAAAAAAAATTTTGCCTGTAATGAACTCCAAAGTGCAGGTTGCTCAAAAGTTACATGGAACCTTGACTGTCATAGCTGGATTGCTTCTGGAAGCCTGTGCAGGAGAGGTCAGAGTTCCAGAGAGGCTGGGACCTTCAGCTAGGACTCCAGCCAGGCTGTTGGGCAGGTAGCAGCAGAGCCCTGAGCTGGCAGCCAACTGCTATGGTCATGGCACCTGATTGGGGATGTGGTTTGCAAATAAGTGTCTGTCCTTGTCCATCAGGGGGGTTGGGATCAGGCAGTTTGGGATTTGGGTAGTGGGGTTCTGAGCAGAGGTGTATGGTTCCCTGTTACATTCCCTATTTTCATGAAGAATCTTCTAGAAGGAAAGCTGGCCTAGCACAGAAGAGGGTCCTTGGAGTGGAGGGAAATGGCTCCCTTCTCCTCTAATTGACTCAGTAGAGGTTGGTAGAATAGAGGTTAGTGGGCAGGGACTGCTTGTGTGGCCTTGGAAAAGTTAGCCTCACTTTCCTCTCTGTGCAATAGGGATGATGAGAACTACTTCCTGAGGTTGCCCCAAGGATTAAAATAATGTAAGACTCTCAAAACAAGCTTCTGTGACATCCCATCCACAGTGCAGAAGGCCCCCATTACCCCTGCACTGTGCAGTTGGCTCTCCTTTGCTCCCCTTAATTGACCAAAAAGCAGCTTCTGGCACCTTGTAAATCCTTGACCTCGAAGAAGTGGGTGGCTAAAGGTGCCACAGTCAAGAATCCTCAGACGCTCAGCTACTACCCTTCCCTTCAATTTTGCAGTTTGACACTTTAGCCAGAAGCTAAGTGACCTGCACAGGTGTTCCAAGGTTGGTGGCAGAGGCTCGATGGTGCATTTCTTTCCCTGCCATGGGCTTGTCATTGGCTTGCTAGAAGGAATTGCAAACTTCTACACCTCAGCAGGAGACACCCTGACTTTGATTCTCTCTGAGGCCTTTGCATTGTAAGGAAATCATTCCACCCGTCAGTCTGGTTGGGAAGCACCCAAACAGATTCTTTTCAAAAAGTCATTTTTCAGGTTATAGTCCAATTTTGACTGGTTAGAGACAGGTCAGACCTACTTACTTTGCTGGCTCAGCCATTTTTTTTTTTTGCCCCTCACCACAAGCCTGGACAGGAGATGGACTGCTTGGTATCTGGTGATTGAGAGGTCCCAGGAGATAAGGGAGCATTTCTGTGAAAGGTTTTGCCAGAGCCTGTCAGGAACTTAATCTTAATCTTGACTGCAATGAATGACTTAACATGATAAGTGATCTTTGGGTTTAGGTGCCCAAATACCAGCCCCTCCTTAGTTAGCAGCCTTTTAGACCTAACCTTTTCTACCTAAGGTTTTCTTTAGTCTTTTTGAAAAGCAGGAAGGCCAGGTCCTTGTGAGGCTTTTCTCATTATGAGCTCTTGGCAGGTTCTTCCCTCCAAGTGGAGAACCCTTACTTCCTCCATTCTTTCTACATTCCCCTCTGATGATCCAGAGGCCTGCAAGGGACCTAGAGTTGTTCATTGGAGCCCTTGTCAGCTCTAGTGGCCAGATCTATGGTTAGGTAATCCTCCAATGGTGGACTAATTCTCAGAGTTAGAATTGGGGGTCTGCCTGTTCTCACCAGCAGACCTGCTGGTATCACCTCTCCTTTGTTGACATATAGTTAAGCATAGCTTCTTACAGATCCTCGTACATAGCTTCTTACAGATCCTCGTACTCAGAGCCAACCCTGTCTTGTCTCAAAACTCTTGCTACTGGCAGAAGGTGATAAAATTGTGGCCTGGAGGCAAAATGTTTTTTGTTTGGCTTACAGAATTAGATTACTTCCCAACACATTTATTACTTTACGACATTAGATTACTTCCCAACACATTTATACCTGTAGTTACACATAAAAATCTGGATGCCTGACTTTTTGAAAGGTATGAAAAGTTTAGCAATACTATGCTGTCTATTCTTCATGCCACCAATTCGTTGGATCTGAGTAGATGCTGCCTGCCCCCTTCATCCTTGAGTGGCTGGGGGTGGGGGAGGTGGGACCTCATTGTTCAGGAATCCTACCACACTTGGTTGCCTGTACCAGGACTCTGAAGGTGCTTTTCTCTTTGAGACCTTTTTCTGAATGAACTTAACGGTCCACTTTTAAAATACTAAATTTTATAAAGCCTTAACCAATCCAACCCAGTCCATTTATTGCACTAGATCAGAGGCTGTCAAATGGGGCAGTTTTTTACTCCCTCTACCTCAGGGCATTGGGCATGCCTGGAGTCTTTTGGATTGTCATACGGGGAAGGGGTGTACTATTGGCATCTAGCGGTAGAAGCCAGGACTAGTGCCAAGCATCCCGCAGTGCACTGGATAGTTCCCATAACAAAGGATGATCTGGTCCAAATGTCAGTGGTGCTGAGACTGAAAAACCCTGATCCAGAAGCTTAACGTGAGTTATTGTGTCACTGTGCGTGTGGATTAATGTTGGTCTTTACCCTTACTAAGAAATATGGGATTCATTAAAATTTTACACTATTCTGACTTTTTTCATGTCATAAATATCAAGCAGTTTACTTTTGCTTTCTTAGGGCTTTGAGTTAGAGAGAATTGGATGGAAGAACTTTACATTGTAAACTTCCAATGAAGCATAAAATAGTTTCCTCACATTAAGCTTTCAAATATGTGTTTGAGATACCTGTCAAATTTGGTAAATGTTTGGGTTAAATTATAACAATTTGGCCGGGCGCGGTGGCTCAAGCCTGTAATCACAGCACTTTGGGAGGCCGAGAC
>NC_045439.1:42011565-42209203 GCF_002776525.5 Piliocolobus tephrosceles | reverse complement strand
AAAAAAAAAAAAAAAAAAAAAAAAATTATAACAATTTTTTGGTAAATATTCAGTGTAATAATAGTACTATTATCAATTGACTGTCTTGTATACTGATATAATACAGCTTTTGCTATATTAGTGATAGGTGAAAATCAGTTTTCTTTCAACGAGAAGGTTAATTTAGTGTTTTAATTTGACTTAAATGACTATGAATTTGAAATACATGTATTTCTTGGAACACTAGGTGGCCTCACAATCACAATTATTTTTACAAGGAACTACATATTAAGTTTTTAAACATTTTTTGAAGGTTTTTTTGTTTTGTTTTGTTTTTTTTCCGAGATGGAGTTTCGCTCTTGTTGTCTAGGCTGGTGGGCAGTGGCGCGATCTTGGCTCACAGCAACTTCTGCCTCCCGGGTTCAAGCGATTCTCCTGCCTCAGCCTCCCGAGTAGCTGGGACTACCGGCCTGCGCCACCATGCCCGGCTAATTTTTTTTTTTTTGTATTTTTAGTAGAGACGGGGTTTCACCGCTCAGGCTGTGTCAAACTCCCGAGCTCAGGTGATCCACCTGCCTCAGCCTCCCAAAGTGCTGGAATTACAGGCCTGAGCCACCGTGCCCGGCCGAAGTATTTCTTAGCAGTATGAAAATTGTTAATGAACAAATGAAATAAATCAACAAATAAACAAAATGGGAATAAAACATATTAAGTAAAACATTTGCGTTCTGCATTTTAAAAATCTTTTAACAGCTGGGTGTCCTGGCTCAGGCCTGTAATCCCAGCACTTTGGGAGGCCGAGGTGGGCGGATCACGAGGTCAGAAGACAGAGACCATCCTGGCTAACACAGTGAAACCCCGTCTCTACTAAAAATACAAAAATTTAGCCGGGCGTGGCTGTGGGCGCCTGTAGTCCCAGCTACTCCGGAGGCTGAGGCAGGAGAACGGCGTGAACCCGGGAGGCGGAGCTTGTGGTGAGCCGAGATCGGGCCACTGCACTCCAGTCTGGACGACAGAGCGAGACTCCATCTAAAAAAAAAAAAAAAATCTTGTAACAGTAATCTATTGGGGCAGGGGGATAAATTGTGCCCTTGTTTAGAAGAAGACCTGTGCCATGCGCGTCCATGTGAAGAGACCACCAAACAGGCTTTGTGTGAGCAACATGGCTATTTATTTCACCTGGGTGCAGGCGGTCTGAGTCCGAAAGGGGAGTCAGCCCAGGGAGATAAGTGTGGGGCCGTTTTATAGGATTTGGGTAGGTAAAGGAAAATTACAGTCAAAGGGGGGATGTTTTCTGGCAGGCAGGAGTAGGGGTCACAAGGTGCTCAGTGGGGGAGCTTTTTGAGCCAGGATGAGCCAGGAAAAGGTATTTCACAAGATAATATCATCACTTAAGGCAAGGACCGGCCATTTTCACTTTCGTGGTGGAATGTCATCGGTTAAGGCCCGGCAGGGCATTTGCACTTCTTTTGTGATTCTTCAGTTACTTCAGGCCATCTGGGCGTATACCATATACGTGCAAGTCACAGGGGTATGATGGCTTGGTTTGGGCTCAGAGTCCTGACAACCTTTTTGGTTTTGTTTTGTTTTTAGAAGAAGCCCTGTTTTTTTGTTGTTGTTGTTGTTTGTTTGTTTGTTTTGAAACGGAGTCTCAGTGGGTCGCCCAGGCTGGAGCGCAGTGGTAGGATCTCTGCTTACTGCAAGCTCCACCTCCCGGGTTCAAGCGATTCTCCTGCCTCAGCCTCCTGAGTAGCCGAGACTGCAGGCGTGCGCCACCACGCCTGGCTAATTTTTTGTATTTTTTAGTAGAGATGGGGTTTCACCATATTGGCCAGGCTGGTCTCAAACTCCTGACCTCGTGATCTGCCCGCCTCGGCCTCCCAAAGTGCTGGGATTATAGGCGTGAGCTAACAAGCCCGGCTCAAAGCCCTGTATTTTGAAGGTGAATGTTTTTGCTTCTTCTCTGATCAGTTACTAAAGTTGTTTTCCCTGTGCCTTTTGAGAATTATTTGAGAACTACTCTAAGCTTGTGGCACATTTCAGCATTTTTGTTGTGTAAAGGCAGCCTTATTTTAATCATGTACATTTCATGCTGCCTCCTTTGCCTACCATATAGCTTCTGTTGAAATGTCCACGTTATATTTTACTTTTATTTACTCATTTTTCTGTATCCATAATAAGAGTTAAAGGTTATATTTTAGCAATGTGTTTTTTTCTCTGTTGTAACATGTTAAAGATTTAAAATTGAGCCATGATGTTAAACAGTGAATTGGAATTTATAATGGATTTCAGCAAGAATGATTATATAAGACTTTGGACCAAAGAGCGCCTGGATGACTGTGTAGGGGTATTGGGCTATGCCCAGCACCACATCTGATTGTCATTCAGGGGAGCAGCTAGGGCTGGAACTGCTGGGGTGTGAACACTGCGGTATTCCCTGTTCTCTTGTCTCAGAGCGAACTGTGGTCTCTATCCAGGTCTAATCCCAGTTAAAAAAAAAAAAAAATCCAATGGTCTATTCTTTTGAGCTACATTATTGTAGAGAATACTGATTTGAAAAAACAAGGTCACTAACTAGAAATAAATTTTGAGCTGGGTGCAGTGGCTCATACCTGTAATCCCAGCATTTTTGGGAGGCCAAGGTGGGAGGATCACTTGAGCTCAGGAGTTCAAGATCAGCCTGGGCAACATGGCAAAACCCCATCTCTACAAAAAATACAAAAATTAGCTGAGTGTGGTGGTGTGCACCTATAGTCCCAGCTACTTGGGAGGCTGAAGTGGGAGGATGGCTTGAGCCCAGAAGGTGGAGGTTGCAGTAAGCTGTGATTGTGCCACTGCACTCCAGCCTGGGTGATAGAGCCAGACCCTATTCCAAAAAATAAAATAAAATAAAATAAATAAATGAAAATAAATAAAAATTGGAAATCTTGGGTATGACTTCTTTCTTGTACCATTCAACATTCTTGATGTTTACTAGGCCAGTGCAAATAATCTATTTCTTGTGTGCCTGTTTATGTCAGTTTTTTGTGACGTGTGAAGAAGTGGAGCTGAGAGTAACCAAATTAGAATGAGGGAAGAGCTGTTTGTGAATGTCCATGTGACAAATGACAAAACTGGTTTTCCAAGAGGGACAGAGCTTGTTCAAGTTGAACGTTGTATCATATATCATAACTGGGCAAGGTTGAGCTATTCAGATATTTATTTATGGATGTAATTTCATTTACTTGACATCCTAGTGTATTGTTGATGTCATGCGCATCCATGTGAAGAGACCACCAAACAGGCTTTGTGTGAGCAATAAAGCTTTTTAATCACCTGGGTGCAGGCGGGCTGAGTCCAAAAAGAGAGTCAGCGAAGGGAGATGAGTGTGGGGCCAGATAAGGGTGGGGCCGTTTTATAGGATTTGGGCAGGTAAAGGAAAATTACAGTCAAAGGGGGGTTGTTCTCTGGCGGGCAGCAGTGGGGGTTACAAGGTGCTCAGTGGGGGAGCTTTTTGAGCCAGGAAGAGCCAGAAAAAGGAATTTCACAAGATAATATCATCGCTTAAGGCAAGGACGGGGCCATTTTCACTTCTTTTGTGGTGGAATGTCATCACTTAAGGCGGGGCAGGGCATTTGCACTTCTTTTTGTGATTTAGTTACTTCAGGCCATCTGGGCATATACGTGCAAGTCACAGGGGATGCGATGGGCTTGGCTTGGGCTCAGAGGCCTGACAGTTGAGAAGCTGTATGTTGGTAAATTGATCGTCTTAGTTTTGCAAGAGGTTATACTTTTTTTCACTCTAATAAGGAGACTGCAGGAGGTTATAATTTTAACCTTGTGTTAAATTCTTTGTAAGGAAAATTCCTTTGTGAATTAGAATATAATTTGTAAGTTTATGCTGAATTTGGAGGGGGATTCATTGATTTATCATTCAACCTTATGTGGATGCCCTGTGGTAATCTTACTAGTGTAGGTTGAGCAAAAGGTGTGTGCTTGAGTTTGTTCCTATAAAATTTTTTCATGACAGCACCTGGAGAGTGGAAATGTGAAAAAAGATGAGGATCAGCACTTTCCAGAAGTGTTGGTCTAAGTTTTCATTTATTTACTATATGATTTTGAATGCCATCAACTAATACATTTTCAATTATCCCTGAATCCTTTGGTCAGTTAGTGTCAGTAGGAGTTAGAAAAGATCCACGTGGCCGGGAACGGTGGCTCACACCTGTAATCCCAGCACTTTGGGAGGCTGAGATGGGTGGATCACGAGGTCAGGAGTTCGAGACCAGCCTGACCAACATGGTGACACCCCATCTCTACTAAAAATACAAAAATTAGCTGGGCATGGTGGCACGCACCTGTAATCTCAGCTACTCCGGAGGCTGAGGCAGCAAAATCGCTTGAACCCAGGAGGCGGAGGTTGCAGTGAGCAGATATGGCACCATTGCACTCCAGCCTGGGCAAGAGCAAGTCCCCGTTTCCAAAAAAAAAAAAAAAAGAAAAGAAACAAACAGATCCACGTCTTCTTGTGGCCTGGAAAATTGATGGGAAGTTCCTGTACATGTTAAACCAGATAATGTCCATTCCCTGGTTTTTTATTTTATTTTATTTTATTTTGGAGACAGTCTTGCTCTATCATCCAGGCTGGAGTGCAATGGCACCATCATAGCTCACTGCAGCCACAACCTCCTGGGTTCCACCCATCCTCCTGCCGCAGCCTCCTGAGTAGCTGGGACTACAGGTGCCTGCCACCACTCCCAGCTAATTTTTTATTTTTTGTAGAGATGGGGTCTCACTATGTTGCCCAGGATAGTCTTAAACTCCTGTTCTAAAGCAATCCTGTTGCCATAGTCTCCCAAAGTACTGAGATTACAGGCATGAACCATTGCCTGCTCCTGGCCATTGTTTTTGATTTAAAAGAGAAATACAAGCCGGGCTCAGTGGCTCATGCCTATAATCCCAGCACTTTGGGAGGCCGAGGTGGGGGGATCACCTGAGGTCGGGAGTTTGAGACCAACCTGACCAACGTAGAGAAACTCTGTGTTTACTAAAAATACAAAATTAGCTGGGCGTGGTGGCTCATGCCTGTAATTCCAGCTACTTGGGAGGCTGAGGCAGGATAATTGCTTCAACCTAGGAGATGGAGGTTGTGGTAAGCCAAGATCGTGCCATTACACTCCAGCCTGGGCAGTGAGAGCGAAACTTCATCTAAAAAAAAGAGAGAGAGAGAGAGAGAGAGAGAGAAATACAGGCCCGGTGCAGTGGCTCACACCTGTAATCCCAGCACTTTGGGAGGCCGAGGTCGTAGATCGCTTGAGCCCAGGAAATCAAGACCAGCTTGGGCAATGGTGAAACCCCATCTCTCCAAAAGTACAAAAATTAGCCAGGTATGGTGGCACACACCTGTAAAGTCCCAGCTACTCAGGAGGCTGGGACGAAAGGATCGCTTGAGCCCAGGAGGTCGAGGCTGCAGTGAGCCTTGATTGTGCTACTGTACTCCCAGCCTGGGTGACAGAGCGAGACCCTGTGTTAATAAACAAACAAATAAAAGAGAAATACATCTAATAATCTCCATCACTTATCTGTGCTTGGAACATTCAATATTAACTCCACCCTTTCCTTTTTCTCTAGGCAAATAAGGGCGAGACTGAAAAATCAAGTCACTCAGTTGAAGGAGGAAGTACCTGGTTTCATACCAGGCCTGGCAATATTACAGGTATTATGATAGTATATTTCCATTAATGTTGTCTTTGCTTGATTTCTCAATATCATTTCACACCTCTCCCTCTACTTTCCTTTCCTTTTTTTTTTTGGCTGTTGTGTAATCTCATGCCTTTTCAGTCTCTCTTGACAGGTTCCCTCTCTTTGGCTCAGTTTCTAAATGTTGGCATATCCCGGCCCTCTGCTCTTCTCTGTGGATACCCTTTCTCTAGGCCAGTGTCTCTTAACTTTTGGTCTTAGTAGGGCCCCTTTACAATCTTTTTTTTTCCTTTAATTTAATGTATTTATTTATTTACTTTTGAGAGAAAAGGTCTTACTCTGTTACCAGGGTGGAATGTAGAAGTGCAATCATAACTCACTGTAGCGTTGAACTCCTGGCTTCAAGCAGTCCTCCTGCCTCTGCCTGCTTTGCATTATAGGCGTGAGCCACTGTACTTGGCCACCTTTACACTCTTAAAGATGTAAGACCTCAAGGAGCTATTGTTTATACAGATTTATCCATTAGTGTTTACTGTATTAGAAATTAGGAAGTTTTGGCCAGGCACGGTGGCTCATGACTGTAATCCAGTACTTTGGGAGGCCAAGGTGGGCAGATCACCTGAGGTCAGGAGTTTGAGACCAGCCTGGCCAACATGGTGAAACCCCATGTTTATTAAAAATACAAAAATTAGCTGGATGTGGTGGTGGGCGCCTGTAATCCCAGCTACTCAGGAGGCTAAGGCAGGAGAATCACTTGAACCCGGGAGGTGGAGGTTGCAGTGAGCCAAGATTGTGCCACTGCACTCCAGTCTAGGTGACAGAGATTCTGTCTCAAAAAAAAAAAAAAAAAAAAAAAAAGAGAGAAATTAGGAAGTTTTAAAAATGTTTATTCATTTAAAAATGCCAATAGTAAGCTCATTTATTATATGTTAACATAAATAACATTTTATGGAGTAATAACTTTTTAAAAACAAAATTTAGTGAAAAGAGGCATTATTTTATATTTGTACACACCTCTTTCCTGTATGACTTAATAGAAGAGAGCTGGAGTCTTATCTGCCTCTGCATTCAGTCTTTTGCTGTGTGCTGGTTTGATTGAAATATATGGAGAAAATTTGGCTTCATACAGATGTGTAGCTGTAAAAGGGAAGAACTTTTTAAATAGTCTTTCCAGGTAATTGTGGGTATTTTTCTTTGATGTTGTACCAGGACTCAGTAAGTAAAGTTTTAAAAGATTAGTTGCAATGTAGAATCTGAAACACCATCAGTGAACTTTGATACTTTGTTACATCTTCTCAGACTTGCATACTTTGTTACATCAAAATGTTACATTTGGAATGAATATTTACCCCATGCATGGTTTTGTAACATCTTTTGTTCCTCATTTGGAAAATAATAGTTCCCTGAATTATGCAGATCTTCCAAATGTTAACATTTCATTATGCAATATGAAAGAATTGGAATCATTAACATCACCAAGCTTATCAGAGAAGTTTTCAAGTATTGAGAAGCTGTCAAGCTCACAGGGGTGGATAAAAAATTTTAACTTTCACCCAAAAACTCACATTTTATCATTGGCAACAAATACAATTAATTGTTTCTCTGGAAATACCAGGCTCACTTTATTCATTTTTGAGAACATATTTGTCAGATACTCAAGCCTGAATAATCATTGCTTGTCAGTTATTTCAAGTAAAGATGGTGTTCCATATAAAAATGCATCTGTTTCAGCTAACAAGGCAAAAACAAGCACAAGTGCAGCCTGGACAACAAAGTGAGACCCCATCTCTACAAAAAAAATTAAAAAATGAGCCAGGAGTGGTAGTACAGACCTGTGGTCCCAGCTACATGAGAGGGAGGCAGGAGGATCACTTGAGCCCAGGAAGTCAAGGCTGCAGGGAGTTGTAATCATGCCACTGTACTCCAGCTTGGGTGACAGAGTGAGACCCTGTCTCAAACAAACAAACAAAAAAGCACAAATACTTTAGTAACAACCACAGCCACTGTACTTCTGTATATAGCAGAAGTGCATTATGAGTGCTTCCCAATTCCTTACATAGACTATTAAAAACACATGCACTCAAGAGTTGAGATATATATATATATTTACTCAATACAGTGGTACAGTGGCACAATCTTGGTTCACTGCAACCTCCATCTCCCAGGCTCAAGTAAGTAAATGATCCTCCTACTCAGTCTCCAGAATAGCTGGGATTACAGGCATACATCACCATGCCTAATTTCTTTTTGAGACTGAGTCTTGTTTTATTGCCTAGGCTGGAGTGCAATGGTGCAATCTTGGCTTACTGTGGTGCAATCTTGGCTTACTGCAGCCTCCACCTCCCAGGTTCATGCAGTTCTATTGCCTTAGCCTCCTGAGTAGCTGGGATTACAGGTGCCTGCCATCACGCCCTGCTAATTTTTTTTTTTTTTTTTTTTTTTGAGACAGAGTCTTGCTCTATCCCCCAGGTTGGAATGTAGTGGCGTGATCTCAGCTCACTGAAACCTTTGCCTCCTGGATTCAAGTGATTCTCATGCCTCAACCTCCCGAGTAGCTGGGATTACAGGTGCCACGCCCAGCTAATTTTTGTAATTTTAGTAGAGATAGGGTTTCACCACATTGGCCAGGCTGGTCTTGAACCCCTGACCTCAGGTGATCCACCCGCCTCAGCCTCCCAAAGTGCTGAGATGACAGGTGTGAGGCCACTGCACCCGGCCTTAATTTTTTGTATTTTTTTTGTAGAGTTTTTTTGCCTTTTTGCCCAAGCTGGTCTTGAACACCGGGACTCAAAGTGATCCTCCTGTCTCAGCTTCCCAAAGTGCTGAGATTACAGGCATGAGCCACTGTGCCCGGCCTTAATTTTTTGTATTTTTTTGTAGAGATGGTTTTTCGCCTTGTTGCTCCAGCTGATCTCGAACTCCTGGGCTCAAAGTGATCTTCCCACCTTGGTCTCCCAAAGTCCTGGGATTACAGCATGAGCCACTGTGCTTGGTCAAGTTAAGAAAATTAATAATGTATGTTTCTTTATCAAGGGCCATCCTAGTGAAACTGGCATCTAGTTTTACTGAGTGTGTGTGGTAGCGAAGGATACCTTGACAACTAGTCCAAAGCCGTTGTCTTGATTTGTGCTGGTTCACTAATAGTCTTACACACCATTGCTTTTGCACCATCAGTACAGATGTTAACACAATTAAAAACGCAAATAGCATTGTAGTGGTATTATAATAAAACTAGCCTGGCCCAAATAAATCTTTCAAAAGGTCTTGGGGTCCCTAAAGAGTGTGTGGGCCACACTTTCAGAACCATTATTTTAGGCAGTTTCATCTATCAGGCCAGTGACTTCTAAATCTAGATCTCTTCTGAGCTCCAGGCTCTTGATCTGGGACACCACTGGTTTCCTTCCCTCCTTGGAGTCTCCTTTGCTTGTTGTTGCTCATCACCCTAATACCTAAACCATTTGAATGCCTTGGGACTCACCCTTGAGGTCTCTTCCCTGTCTTATTCTTTCCCTAAGTGACCTCACCCAGTCCCATAGCTTCATGAGCGAATACTTCCAAATTTAGGTCTCTATCCAGAGTTTCTTCCCTGAGTTCCAGATTCACCCAGTAGGGAGGTATTCAATAAATATTTTTATGGACAAATGTATGAAGGAATGTTTGCAGTCTTGATTTGGATGACAGGAAACTCAAGGCTTTCATTTGAAACTCCCGTCAGAGTTTTACCCAACTTGGACATAATCTCCCTTACAATCTATATGTATGTCTCCAATACATCATTTAATCCCTTGCTAAGTTTCTATCCTTTGTTCATCAAGAATGTCAAAGTAGGCATGGTGCGGTGGCTCACGCCTGTAATCCCGGCACTTTGGGAGGCTAAGGCTGGTGGATCACTTGAGGTCAGGAGTTTCAGACCAGCCTAGCCAACGTGGTGAACCCTCATCTCTACTCAAAATATAAAAATTAGCCAGGTGTAGTGGTGCACTCCTGTGATCACAGCTACTCAGGAGGCTGAGGCAGGAGAATCGCTTGAACCTGGGGGACGGAGGTTGCAGTGAGCCGAGATCGCGCCACTGTACTCCAGCCTAAGACTCTGTCTCAAAAAAAAAAAAAAAGTCAAAGTGAATACTACTTAAATATCCTTCTCTCCTCTGCTGTTTGTCTAAAAGGGCTTAGCTGAGAAGAAAAGCACAGAAGGCCTGTCACTCTCTGCCTGGCATGTTCTCTGCTGTGGATTTTCCCTTTTTTGCAAATTACTAAGAATCAAAAGTATATGTTGTGGGTGTATACTGGTACATTTGGTGACTGGTTATATCTTGGCTTATTTTTGCAAATTGTTGTAGAAGGAGTAAATGTCATAGGCAAGAAGTATACCCTTTTTAAAGAAATATTGGGTTTTTCCCCCCATTTTAAAAATTAACTTCCAACCTTGTTTTTTACATTTATTGATGACAAATGTTTTTATTACATAAACACTGTTCTTCAGCTAGTCTCATGTCCTTGCTGATAAAAAGAAAAGTGGTAGAATCTTTTAATTTTGTACTTTAGCACCAGAGTCAACAGCTTTCTGTGATACAAGATTTATGTAATATGTTGTAATCACATCTCCCTGCCTCAGACCTCTAGTCTTTTTCACTCTGGTGCTGGCACCACCATCTTCCCACATGCTGTGAGCCAGAAGCCTGAGGCCATCTCCTTACTGAGCTCTCTTCCTCACTCCCTGCATCCAGTTAGGGGCTATTGTCCTGTTGATTCTGCCTCTCATCAACTCTTGGAATCTGTTGCTTCCCCTTTGATTCCTACTGCTCCCAACCCTGGGGCCACTATAGTTACCTGCTTAATGATTTGGGGGTTCTATCTAGATACCTCCTGTCTGTCCTCCTGATGGCAATTTCAGCCCTTGTTAAAATGCAAGTCTGATCACAATCTATCCAGCCACACTCACTCACCATCCTTTACCAGAATGATAGTACAAGTTGAGTATCCCTTATCTGAAATACTTGGGACGAGAGTGTTTTAGATTTTGGAATCTGTATATACATAGGGATGAGATCCAATTCTAAAGCAAAATTTATTTATGTTTCGTTATATACCTTATACTTGTAGACTGAAGGTAATTTTATATAAGTGTGTGTGTATATATACACATATATATGTACATATGTATACACACATATATGTACACACATATATTTATTTATATATACATTATATATTATATATTATATTTATAAATATATATACTATATATTTATATATGTATATATATTTTGAGATGGAGTTTTGCTCTTGTCGCCCAGGCTGGAGTGCAATGGCACGATCTTGGCGCACCACAACCTCCGCCTCCCGGGTTCAAGGGATTCTCCTGCCTCAGCCTCCCGAGTAGCTGGGATTACAGGTGTGTGCCACCACGCCTGGCTAATTTTTGTATTTTTAGTTGAGATGGAGTTTCACCATGTTGGCCAGGCTGGTCTCAAACTCCTGACCTCAAGTGATCCGCCTGCCCCGGCCTCCCAAAGTGCTGGAATTACAGGCATGAGCCTCCGCACCCGGCCTAGAATTTAAATTACTCTGGGAAAGCACATAGCACTGAGCCTGGCACAGTGTGCCCTCCACAACATGGCTTTCTCTTTCTGCCCTGACCTCTCAAAGTGCTGGGATTACAGACATGAGCCACTGTGCCCGGCCAATTTTATATATTTTTAATAATATTGTGCATGAAATGTACTTTTAACTGTGTTTTGACTGTAAGCCATCACATGAGGCCAGGTGTGGAATTTTCTACTTTCGGCATTGTCAGTGCTCAAAGTTTCTGATTTTGGAGCATTTTGGATTTGTGTTTTTGTTTTTGTTTTTGAGACAGGGTCTCACTCTGTTGTCCAGGCTGGAGTGCAGGGGTGTGATCACAGTTCATTGCAGCCTGGATCTCCCAGGCTCAAGCTATCCTCCCGTCTCAGCCTCCCGTGTAGCTAGGACTACAGGTATCCAGTTAATTTTAGTATTTGCAACAGAGTTTCTCCATATTGCCCAGGCTAGTCTCAAACTGAGCTCACGTGATCTGCCTGCCTCGGCCTCCCAAAGTGCCGAGCCACTGCACCTGACTGATTTTGGATTTTTGAGTTAGGGATCTTAAACCTGTACTACTTATATAGAGTGTTTACAATAGTTCAAATTATTTGTTTATATTTCTAATTTTTCTATGTTTTTTACTACCCTACAAAGTAGGAGATGGCCCCTTATACCCATGGTGACTCATGCTCAAAGATCTTGGGTAGCTTGCCCAAAGCCAGTCAGGAAGGGACTGAGTCTGGGAAATGAACCTAGGTCTGTCTCCGAAACCCATTTGTTCTTCCCCTTTGTTTTTCTAATTCCTTAGCAATGCATTCAAGAACATTCATGATCTGGCCCAAGTATATATTTAAAAGTTGAGTTTTCATTTTTTTAAAATAAAATGGATGAGTAACTTCCTAAATAACTGAATATTTATAGGAAATTAAGACTTGACTTTTCATTTTCATAGTATCCAGAGATACTAATGGACTAAGCATGGTGGCTCACGCCTGTAATCCCAGCACTTTAGGAGGCCAAGGTGAGCGGCTTGCTTGAGCCCAGGAGTTTGAGACCAGCCTGGGCAACCTAGAGAGACTTTGTCTCCAAAAAAATAAAAAAATTAGCTGGTTGTGGTAGTGCTTGCCTGTAGTCCCCACTCCTGGGGAGGCTGGGGTGGGAGGATTGCTCAAGCCCTGGAGGTTGAGGCTGCAATGAGCTGTAATCGTGTCACTGCATTCCAGCCTGGATGACAGAGCAAGACTTTTTCCCATTAAAAAAAAAAAAAAAATTATGCTAAGGTGGTAGAAATACAGCCTTAGCCCCATATAGCCTCATTAGTATTTCTCTCTCTCTCTCTTTTTTTGAGTTAGAATCTTGTTCTGTCATGCAGGCTGGAGTGTAGTGTTGTGATCTCTGCTCACTGCAACCTCTGCCCTCCCCTGTCCTCCAGGGGATCCTCCCACCTTAGCCTCCCAAGTTAGCTGGAACTACAGGCACACCACCATGCCCAGCTAATTTCTGTATTTTTTGTAGAGATGGAGTTTCGATATGTTGCCCAGGCTGGTCTCTAACTCCTGGGCTCAAGCAATCCACTCACCCTGGCCTTCCAAAGTGCTGGGAGTATAGGCATGAGCCACTGCACCTGGCCAAAAAACTGATTTTTAACAGTATTTGGGAACTATTCAGAGTGCTTTATGTATAGTAACTCATTCAGTCTTCACAAAATACATGGGCAGAAACAATACAGTTAATAAACTCAACTAGACTGTATCTTCATAAGGTTTCTGAAACAGAAAGAAAAATGAACCAGTAGACCAATACCCAAGATATCTTATGGTGTAGAACATGGATTAGTAAACTGTGGCCCATATCCAAATGCTGCCCAGTTTATAAAGAGTTAAAAAAGCAATAGCAGCAGCTGCTGTGACAGGGTATGTGTCCCATAAAGCCTAAAACATATACCGCCTGCCCCTCTACAGAAACAGTTTGCAGACTCCTGGTATAAAAAAAGTGTCCCTAACCTGTTCTAGAATAGGATCTTTTGGATGATGTAATAATATTCAGCCACCTTCAAGGAAGAAATCAGCGTTTTTTTTTTTTTTGAGATAGAGTTTTACTCTTGTCGCCCAGACTGGAGTGCAATGGCATGATCTTGGCTCACTGCAACCTCTCCCTCCTGGGTTCAACGGATTCTCCTGCCTCAGCTTCCCAAGTTGCTGGGATTACAGGTGCACGCCATCACACCTGGCTAATATTTGTATTTTTAACAGAGATGGGGTTTCACCATCTTAACCAGGCTAGTCTCGAACTCCTGACCTCAGGTGATCTACTGGCCTTGGCCTCCCAAAGTGCTGGGATTACAGGCGTAAGCCACCGCACCCGGACAGAATATATGTTCTTTAAACATTCGTTTTGCTTCTAGTCTATCAATGGTTCTATAGCCACTCTTCCCTATAAAATGCCTATACTGGCCAAGTGGGGTGGCTCATGCCTACCTAGCACTTTGGCAGGCTGAGGCAGGAAGATTTCTTAAGCCCAGGTGTTTGAGAACATCCTGGGCAATAGTGAAACCCCATTTCTACAAAAAATACAAAAATTGGCTAGGTGTGGTGGCGTGTGCCTGTAGTACCAGCTACTTGGGAAGCTGAGGTGGAAGGATTGCTTGAGCCTAGGAGTTGCAGGCTGCAATGAACCATGATCATGCTACTGTACTCTAGGATGGGTGGCAGAGTGAGACCATGTCTCAAAAATATAAATAAATAAATAAATAAATAAATAAAACCTATACTAAAAGTGACTCTGAATTGGCTTTTTAGATGTCTTTTCCAATAAAACTTTGACATATGCTCATAACTGTAACTATTAAGTTTTCTTTCTGGAACTGGTTGTAGTTTTAGTGTTTTAGACAAACTCCTTCAGAAATATTCAGGCAGAAAAACAGTTACATATAAAGGAACAACAACAGCGAGAGACTTCAGACTTCTCCTGTGTGACATTAGATGCCAAAGACAACATCTCTGAAGGAAAATACTGTCACTCCAAATCCACCAAGGCCAGTCAAGTGCAAGGGACAGCAGAAAAATATTTTCAGTTATGCGGACTTAGAAAAATTTCCACCTACCTTTCCTGGAAAAGTGACTTATAGTTACATTTCACTTACCTGAAACATGAATGAAGATAAACTCTAGAACAGAGAAGCTGTGGCTTAAAAAGGACTGGCAGCAAGTGATAAAACAATTTAATCTCAGAGTTAAGACTAAATAACTAGTTGTAGGTATAAATATGAATGAAATTGTAAAAAAAAAATATACTTTTTTTTATTTAGAACCACCTCCTTTCCTACTTTGATCTAAAAATTCCAGAATGTATCAAATCTGGTAACTGCACCAGTAAGGGTTGGGTGGTGGGGCAAAGAACATACATAGAAAGTGACCAAAGAGGAAACATGAGAGGCACTAAAAGTCTAGGGAAGTCCCTACGGGAAGCATCTAATGTACTTAGATACAAATAACCCATTAAAAAGTAGAATTCCCCTCAAAGGACTCTTCTGGCTCTTGCAATTCAAATTAGCACAACAAAACTGAGAACTGTCTGTATAAGGGACAACTGAAGCTAAGATTCCGGCCATGTCCTGAGATCTGAGGGGAGCGTCCAGTAATAGCATCAATATGACAAGGTCAGAAAATCCTCTGTTACAAAAGCTGTCTTCTTTCTTTGCCATGGTCCTGTTAACAGGAGCTATGCTTCAGTTATCTTTGATATGAAGGGACCTACCACCTTTCCTTCTGTGATACCCTCTGTAATTTTGGGAGAAACACAACTTATGGTAGCATATATCAACCTTAAAGGAGAAATACCAACCACTGGAGCATGAAAAAATATTAGTAAAATAAAATTTTACAAATAAATGGTTATAATGATAAACTATAAATATGTTCATGGTTAAAGAAACAAAGGGAACATAGTGAGACACAGCATGGTTGTTCAAAGGATTTGGCCTCTGCACTACAAGTTTCTCCCTCTTTTTTTTTTTTTAAGAGACAAGGTCTGTATTGCTCAGGCTGCCCAGGCACAATATCATGACTCACTGTGCACTGGTGCAATCATGGCAAAACTCCTAAGCTCAAGTAATCCTCCCACCTTGGCCTCCCGAGTGCTGGGACTACAGGCATGCACCACCACGCCTGGCTAATTTTTTGTAAAGATGGGGGTCTCGCTCTGTTGCCCAGGCTGGTCTCAAACTCCTGGACTGAAATGATCCTCCTCCCTTGGCCTCCCAAAGTGCAGGGATTACAGACCTGAGTCTTACAGCACCTGGCCTTCTCTCTGTGTTGGGGCCAGCAGATTGCCCTTTGTCTTGCCTGGCTGTTTATTCAGTGTAAACTAGAGTGAGGTCCTTCCACCCTCCTTTCTATTCTCTGTGTGGAGGGGCCAGGGAGCTTTCCATTGCCCCTGGGGGTGGGGGAGAGGGTGTGGAATGTGCCCTCTGGGTGCTCCTGCCTCTCAGGCATTTTTCTTGCCTGATGACAGTTTCTCAGCCCTCCATACTCTGTTTTTTTGGTATGGCAGCAGAAATCCCACGTTTCTGGTAGGCCTGCAGCATCCTTGCTTAGTTTACCGTGTAGATGCAGATATCCTCTACTTTCTGTTTGGGGTTTTGCAGTGGGAACCACGTGGGCCTTGTTTAGGGGAGGGGCTGTAATACCATCTGTGTTCACATAATCCCTCCTGCCCCCACAGCCTCCCTATACTCCTGTAAGTTCTCTGCAACAAGAGTTGCATGATTAAACATTTCTTTTATTAAAACTAAAATTGTAGAAGCTTTTCTGTGCACTTTGCCTTTCCCTAATCATCTGATTTGCATGCATTTATTATTCTAGATTGGCAACAGAGATGATTCCAATCTTTATATAAAAGTGAAGCTGAAGGCTGCTGAAGAGGTAAGCCAGAACAGCCGTGCCATCACCCTCCCCCACCTCCACCTGGGTCCTATCAATTACCCCTTGCCCTTTTTGTTCTTCCCTGTGTAAACATTTATCACCCACAGGAGACATTAGTTTATTTATTTTGCAAGTCAGAAATGGGTGAGTTAGACCTGTGACCTCTGGTTTGCCCTTGAATTTTTGTTTTCTCTTTAATGATTTTCTTTCCAAAGAGCAGGATGTCAATTGAGAAAAGTGACGAGACAAGTCTCAATCATTTTAGGAGATTTATTTGCCAAAATTAAAGACACACCTGGGAGACAGGTCTATACCTTTCTCTGAAGATGATTTCGAGTTCTCCAAATTTAAAGAGGAAAAGACAGGTTATTGAGAAGTACACAATTTTCATGTAAGAGGTGGGTAGGGAAAAATAGTCATTCATGACTTTGGCTCAGTGAATCTGCATTTTTTACATAAGATGACATAGACAGTCGGACACTGTGGCTCATGCCTGTAATCCCAATACTTTGAGAGGCTGAGGCAGGTGGATCACCTGAGCTTAGGAGTTCGATACCAGCCTGAGAAACATGGAGAAACCCCATCTATACTAAAAATACAAAAAATTAGCCAGGTGTGGTAGTGCATGCCTGTAATCCCAGCTACTTGGGAGACTGAGGCAGGAGAATCGCTTGAACCTGGGAGGTGGAGGTTGTGGTGAGCTGAGATCATGCCATTGCACTCCAGCTTAGGCAATGAGAGTGAAACTCCATCCCTCCCAAAAAAAGATGATACAGACAAATGGGGCTGAGGAAAAATGCAGGCGATCTGCATTTTACGTAAGATAACATAGACAAAATGGGGCAGGGGAACAATCAGATATACATTTGTGTCTGGTGGGCTGGGGGTGGCTGCACCTGTAAAGACAAGCTATCGATTTACATTGCCATGGTGAAATTTTGACAGAAACATCATAAAGATCTTGCAGCTCACTAGGAATTTCCTTGTGGGCAAAATATGGGGGAGGCATGTAGCTTTTCATCTCCTAACATCTTATTTAGGAACCAAAAAGGGGGAGGCAGATTTGCATGACCCAGTTCCCAGCTTGGCTTTTCCCTTTGACTTAATGAATTTGGGGTCCCAAGATTTAATTTCCTTTCTCAAGGAATAGCAAGCGTGACATTGCTGAAGTGCCGTGGTGGCAATTAACCAGTGAATGATGAATGGGTTGAAGTGAGGGACTCGTTCTTCAGAACATGTAAGGGTGAAATGATGACCAACACCTCCTTGTTTGTTAGTCATGTCTGTAAAAGAAATGATTCAATATCTCAAGTTGTCTTGCCATTTACCTGCTTTTAATGTCCGTTTTGCAGATTGGGATCAAAGCCACTCACATTAAGTTACCAAGAACAACCACAGAATCTGAGGTGAGTTTTTATGAGTTGATTGTGAAGAGGGAAGCTGAAGTGGTTTCCTCTCTGGTTTTGGTTTAGGGGGACTTTGGGAATGACACATTTACCCAAGACCTCCAGGTACCTTTTTTTTTTTTTTTTGAGATAGTTTCCCTCTTGTCGCCCAGGCTGGAGAGCAATGGCATGATCTCGACTCCCTGCAACCTCTGCCTCCCCGGTTCAAGCGATTCTCCTGCCTCAGCCTCCCAAGTAGCTGGGATTACAGGCGTGTACCACATTGCCTGGCTAATTTTTATATTTTTAATAGAGACGGGGTTTCACCTCGTTGGCCAGACTGGTCTCGAACTCCTGACCTTAGGTGATTCAACCGCCCCGGCCTCCCAAAGTGCTGGGATTACAGGCGTGAACCACCGCCATGCCCAGCACCTCCAGGTATTCTTTCTTCACAGACTCCCATAAAGGAGATGGTGCAGTCCTAGGGGAGGAATATTTGGTTCTCAAAGTGTGACTGCAGTACTGTTTGCTTCCAAATCATCTGTTGTGTTTATTAAAACTGATCCTTGGCCTGTAATTATCTGCATTCTAAAAAACCAAATATGTATTCCTTTTATATGTGGTTTAGGAATAGGCAGAACAAATTAGTGGTGATTAAAGTCAGAACTGTGGTTGCCTGTAGCTGGGAGATTAACGCTAAAGGAGTAGGAGGGTAAAGCTACTTCTTAAGGTTATAGCAATGTTCCATATATGTGCTGTCCAGTATGGGAGCCACTAGCCCCATGAGGCTATTTGAATTTAATTAAAATGACATAAAATTAAAAATTCACTTCCTTGGTTGTACTAGCCACTTTGCAAGGATTCAGTAGCTGCTATTGTATTGTAAGGTGCAAATTACAGAAAATTTCTGCCATCACAAAAAAGATGATTGGACATTGCTGCTCTACATCTTGATTTGGATGATTGTAACGTGGATATTATTGCTGTAATAAGTTATTAGAGTTCTTAGCTCTTTTTATTTTATTGTATTGTATTTATAGAGACAGGGTCGCACTCTGTTGCCCCAGCTGGAGCACAGTGGTGTGGTCATAGCTCATTGTAGCCTCAACCTCCTAAGCTCAAGTGATCCTCCCACCTCAGCCTCTTGAGCAGCTGGGACTATAGGCATGAGACCCCATGCCCAACTAATTTTTTTTTTTTTTTAAGACAGGGTTTTACTCTTGTCACCCAGGCTAGAGTGCAATGCTGCGATCTTGGCTCACTGCAACCTCCACCTGCTGGGTTCAAGCGATTCTTGTGCCTCAGCCTCCTGAGTAGCTGTGACTACAGGCATGTGCCACCACACCCACCTAATTTTTGTATTTTTAGTTGCTCATATTGCCCAGGCTGGTCTCAAACTTCTGATTTCAAGTGATCTGCCTACCCAAGCCTCCCAAAGTTCTGGGATTATAGGTGTGAGCTACCACACCTGGCCCTTTTTTTTTTTTTTTTTTTTTGAGACACAGTCTTGCTCTGTTGCCCAGGCTGGAGAGCAGTGGCACGATCTCAGCTCACTGCAACCTCCGCTTCCTGGGTTCAAGCGATTCTCATGCCTCAGTCTCCTGAGAGGCTGGGACTACAGGCACATGCCACCATGCCTGGCTTATTTTTTGTATTTTTGTAGAGACAGGGTTTCACCATGTTGGCCAGGCTGGTTTCAAACTCCTGGCTTCAGGTGATCTAGTAACTGCTATTGTATTGTACGGTGCAAATTATAGAAAATAATTTTCTATATTTTGGGAGGCCCACCTCGGCCTCCCAAAGTGCTGGGATGACAGGTGTGAGCCACTGCACCAGGCCCTAATTTTTTTTTTTTTTTTTTTTTTTTTTGAGATGGAGTTTCACTATTGTTGCCCCAGCTGGAGTACAATGGCACAATCTCAGCTCACCACTGGAGTGCAGTGGCACGATCTCAGTTCATTGCAACCTCTGCCTCCCGGGTTCGAGCAATTCTCCTGCCTCAGCCTCCCGAGTAGCTGGGATTACAGGCATGTGCCACCACACCTGGCTAATTTTGTATTTTTAGTAGAGACAGGATTTCACTATGTTGGCTAAGCTAGTCTTGAACTCCCGAACTCAGGTGATCCATCCACCTCAGCCTCCCAAAGTGCTGGGATTACAGGCGTGAGCCACTGCACCCAGCCCCTGGCCCTAATTTTTAAAAATTTTTGCAGAGATCACATTTCACTGTGTTGCCCAGGCTGGTCTTGAACACCTGGGTTCAAGTAATCCTCCTGACTTGGCCTCCCAAAGTGCTGGGATTACAGGCATGAGCCACCTCACCCAGCCATTTAGCTCTTTTATTTGATGGACTTCTTACCAGACACCTAGGGGATGCATTCTATGTTAAGTACAGATGTTCTGCTCAGGAGTAAAGGGGAAGGTACATTCTGAAAGAACTATAATTAAACTGTTGGGGGGAAATAGGGCAACCTAATTTTTGCCTTGAAAAGTGTTTCTTCCTACCTTTTGATTTCTATGTGATATACAAATTATATGTGGTATTACTTTTAGGTGATCAAGTACATTACATCTTTGAATGAAGACTCTACTATACACGGGTTCTTAGTGCAGCTACCTTTTGATTCAGAGAATTCCATTAACACTGAAGAAGTGATCAATGCTATTGCACCCGAGAAGGATGTGGATGGGTAAGTGTGGCTTGGCTTCCTATGTCTCATTGCATGCTTTCATTTATAATATGTTTCTATATGGGGAATACAGCATAAATGTTTCTAAAGAGTAAAGACACCTAATTGCCTTTATTTCCTTCTAATTTCCATCACTTTTTTTTAGATTGACCAGCATCAATGCTGGGAAACTTGCTAGAGGTGACCTCAATGACTGTTTCATTCCTTGTACGCCTAAGGGATGCTTGGAACTCATCAAAGAGACAGGTAAAAGCAACAAACCAAACAACAAGAAAGCATCATTTCCTGAAGCCTGGTCTTGACACGTGGTGGCATAGAGGAGGTACATAGTGGGCCATAAATAAATGGACTTGATTGGCAGAAGGGCCTGTCTAGTAAGGATGTTACCTAAATTTTCTCTCAATTTTCTCAGAAACTCTATGAAGTAGGTACTGTTACTGTTCAACTGCTAAGAGAATAGGCTCAGGCCAGGCACGGTGGCTCACGCCTGTAATCCCAGCACTTTGGGAGGCCGAAGCGGGCAGATCACCTGAGGTCAGGAGTTCGAGACCAGCCTGGTCAACATGGTGAAACCCTGTCTCTACTAAAAATACAAAAAAATTATCCAGGCAGGGTGGCGTGCACCTGTACTCCCAGCTATTTGGGAGGCAGAGGTGGGAGGATTGCTTGAACCCGGGAGGAGGAGGTTGCAGTGAGCTGAGATCACCCCACTGCACTCCAGCCTGGGCAACAGAGTGAGACTCTGTCTCTAAAACAAACAAACAAAAACCAGCTCAGAGAGAGCAAGTAACTTGTCTGGGAGACAATGGAACCAAGATTTGAATTCAGAGTTATCTGAGTCGAAAGCAATTTATTTTTTGCGAAAAATAACCTATACAGTAATAAAAATTTGGATAGTTTAAAAGGATACGAAGTGAAAAGTCCCACCTCCCCCCACCCCCAAAATGGGCACTGAATCTCCACAGTAGTTCCAGGACTCGACAGATGGCTGGAAATGGGTCTCCTGTATGGTTGGCCATATTGTCCTGTTACTAGTTAGCACCTTGCTATTTTAATTTCATTATGAGTACTTTTAGCAGAGGTTATTTTTTTTACAAGGAAATGGGTCCTGGTAAAAAGAAGTAGGTCAGAAGTTTCAAGTGGAAAGTTTTGACCAGCATAAATGAAAATTTTCTGTGGTTAGCAAGAAAAGGTCAAGCCATAAGCTTTGACAGTTCATTTCTACAGTTAAATGTATATTCTTCAGCATATTTAGCAAACATTGTAGTGCCTTGCTTAAAAAAAAAAAAAAATCCCACGAGGACAGCACCTGAAGGCCTCACACTGCCTCTTATTGACAGTGATGCTACCATTTGCCCTGATGCAGCTTTAACTCTTCTGCTGAATCCTTAAAAAGTATAGAAAGTTACCTTTTAAAACTTTGTGGTCCTTACTTCTAGATGTTCATGATGTTAACATTATTATAAGAGTTTATCTTTTCCTGAAAAAAATGATTTTATACAAGTAGCACAATTTAAACCCTACCTGCCTTGACCAAGGGTCCACTGCCCTCAGCCTTGACTGCCCTGAGGACTCTGATGAAATTGTCAACTTCTCTCTGCTTTCTTCTTTGTGGACAGCTCATTCTCGGGCTCCACTTTGTGGCCATAAACACCTACAGCCTGGTTCCATCCTCAAGCCTAACAGTCATGGGATTGGATCTTATCAGCTGAGGGAAGAAATATGGTCACCTGTCTACTACTGGGTACTCACTCAGGCCGTCTTTAGTAGAGTATGAGTCAGCCCTAAAAAGGACATTGGTATATTGCCAGAAAAATGGATGCTGTGATAGCAAAAAGAAAGCTTGCTGCCACAGTTAAATTTCCCCTTTATCACTTCCCTGCAAGTAACCCTATGGCTCAGGCCCTAAGCCAAAAGAGAAATTTGGGTGAGGAACTGTATAAACAAACTTACCAAATTTGGAAAGAATTACTGATACTAATCTAATTTCCTACACATCTCTCCAACCTGTTACATACACCCTATTTGTTTTAACTGTTTTTCCCATGTAATTTAATCTGATATCTTCTTCCGTATGGCTGATTAGCTGTATGTCAGGGTTTCTTTTTTCTTTGAGTGTAGGTTTTCTTCCCACTCCTCTATGACTCAATGAATGATCTTGGCTTAAGCTGCTCCCAAAAACCCACGGCAAGAAGGACACATGTACAAGTCCCAATTTATAGCTGAAACCCTAGAGTTGAGAATGTTATTGCCAAAGAAGGAATGTTTTTGGGAAGGTTTCTGTTTGATGTTAAGAACCTGTTTTTGTGCACTTATTCTAAATTCTCCACGTGGCATGTGAATGAGGGCAGCTCCTATCCTCCATCTCTGATGCAGGCTGGCTTTTCTTTCAGGGGTGCCGATTGCTGGAAGGCATGCTGTGGTGGTCGGGCGCAGTAAAATTGTTGGGGCCCCAATGCATGACTTGCTTCTGTGGAACAATGCCACAGTGACCACCTGCCACTCCAAGACTGCCAATCTGGATGAGGAGGTAGGGAGTCCAGGGGAGACGTGAAGGTGTTACGGTGGGGAGGGTGGGTGTTCTCTTCACACACTAAGTGCCAGATGCTGCCATGTCCTTTATACTCATGACTTCATTTAACCCCATCATCTCATTTTTGCAAGATGAAAAAGCAAATTCAAATTAAAGGCTGAGTGGTGTGGCTCACACCTGTAGTCCCAACACTTTGGGAGGCTGAGGCAGGAGGATTGTTTGAGCTCAAGAGTTTTTGAGACCAGCCTGGGCAACATAGTGAGACACTTTCTCTGCAAAAAAATTAAAAATTAGCCAGATGTGGTGGGCACATGCCTGTAGTCCCAGCTACTCGGGAGTTTGAGGCAAGAGGATTGCTTGAGCCCAGGAGGTCGAGGCTGCAGAAGCCTTGATCACACCACTGCACTCCAGCCTGGGCTACAGAGCAAGACCCTGTCTCAAAAAAAAAAATTAATTAATTATTTTTAAAAAACCATAAAATTAAAAGCGTTCCCAAGTTTATACAGAGTTTGTTCTGCATAATTTCTCTTTTCTTTTTTCTTTCTTTCTTTTTTTTTTTTTTGAGATGGAGTTTCACTCCTGTTGCCCAGGCTGGAGTGCAATGGTGCGATCTCAGCTCACTGCAACCTCTGCCTCCCGGGTTCAAGCGATTCTCCTGCCTCAGCCTCCTGAGTAGCTGGGATTACAGGCATGTGCCACCACACCTGGCTAATTTTGTATTTTTAGTAGAGACAGGGTTTCTCCATGTTGGTCAGGCTGGTCTTGAACTCCTGACCTCAGGTGATCCGTCTGCCTCCGCCTCCCAAAGTACTGGGATTACAGGTATGAGCCACCACGCCCAGCCTTTGTCCTTTTTCTTTAGAGACAGAGTCTTTTGCTCTGTTGCCTAGGTTAGAGTGCAGTGGCAGTCCATCAGAGCCCACTGCAGCTTTGAACTCCTGGGCTCGAGTGATCCTCCTGCATCAACCTTCTGAGTATCTGGGACTACAGGCATGTACCACCATGCCTGGCTAATTTTTAAGCTTTTTGTAGCCACAAGGGTCTCACTGCGTTGCCCAGGCTGGACTCAAATTCCTGGGCTCAAGCGATCCTCCTGGTTCACCTTCCTAAAGTGCTGGGATTACAGGCGTGACCCAACATGCCTGGCCTCTCACCAAGTACTTTCCACCTTAGTCTGCCTCGTGGTGGACAGGGATTAGCAGTACAGGCACTCAGACTGACCTCTGGCAGCCAGATCCCATGTGTGTAAAAGTGGTGGCCTCAGAGTGGAGGTGCTCCAGAGGCAGTTGTGAGCAGTAGTCTGCTAATATCTACGGCAGCTTGTTCTAGATCCCTGCATCAGATTCCTGAGCCCAAGAATGCACACATGCACACGTGCCTGTTGACAGTGCAGTCTCTTAAATGCGGGGAGAGAGCAGGAGAGAGGTCTAGTACCTTCTCTTTTAATCCTCCCAAAGTAGTGCTTTGTGGACGGTGGTAGCCCCATATTCTGTACGAGAAGAAGCAGTGTCTGGACATTATAACATGCAGGGCCCCAAGCCTGTTTGCCCCTCGGCCTTGCAGGTTCACACTGATTTCCCTATTGGGTAAAACGGCTGGTGAAAGGGAGCTCTTTGGCATGTGTAGAAATGAGCATGGCATGTGAAGGGCTGTCAGAAACAGTGTGTGGCTTACATTTGAGGCCTTAACTCAGTATCTTATGACAGTTAAGAATTTAATACAAAGCTCAGGGATGTCCTTTTCATTTCTGGGTTTTTTTGGTGTGTATTTCATTATTTCATTTGTGATGTCCAAATCCCCTACCCCCTAGGTAAATAAAGGTGACATCCTGGTGGTTGCAGCTGGTCGGCCTGAAATGGTTAAAGGGGAGTGGATCAAACCTGGGGCAATAGTCATCGACTGTGGAATCAATTACGTCCCAGGTGAGTGTTGCTGGAGGAGGAAGGTGGCTTCTGGTGTTGAGGATGGTGTCTAGGTCATCAAATGAAGCCTGAGAGAGAAGCTTGTCTCTAATTTTATGCTTGTAGTACTAAGGTTTAGGGAGACTGACTAGCCCAAGGTGCACAGTGAGTAGATAGAAGAGGTGCCACTTGCAGGCAGGTCTGCCTGGTGCCAGAGCCTGTGATTTTAATCATGTGCTGTACAGCTTCCAAGATGACTTTGTCCAGGGAGAAAGTGAGAGGGAGGGCAGGAGGAATATATCACTTTATCTTCATGTAGAGATCACCCTTTATTTTAGCAAAGTTGTTGGATGGATTTAAAATACAGTATAATCATTGCAAAGTGCTATGAGAGTCCAGAAGAGGGACTCATTCTGCCCAGAGGAAGGCTTTACAAGAAGATATTTGACCTGGGTTTTTTTCTAGGCTGAGAGGATAAATCTAGCCTTTTAATCATGTCCATAACTATACTTGGCATCCTCATCCCCCAGTTACCCCTTACTCCCGTCTTTTGGTTAGTATCACCATTCTCCCTTCCCACAGGTCTGAAGCCTTTTAGTTTCCCTCCCAAGCATTCCCTATATTGGATCAGTCTCTAAATATTAGGAATTGTTTTCTGTCTCCTCTGTTCTCAGTGTCACCACTGAGTGTTACCTTCTCAGCTGACAGGCTGTGATAACTTCCTTGCAGGTGTCCCTCCCTCCTGCTGCTTCCCACTCAGATCTATCCCCATGCTCTCGCCTTGCCATGTTCACCTTTGGGCATGGACCTCTGAGCCTCTTCCTTCTTACTTGCCAGACTCCTTAGCCTCACACTAACTTCAGTGACCTCTGCAGCCTGTGATCTCACTTGTGTGTGGTGAATACCTGTCTTCAACTTGTAAAGTGGACCACTTTCTCTTCCCTGCAGATGCCTCATTTGTCCTTTGTAGTTCCCATCCCTGCATTCTTAGTGGAGTGGGCTATTCTTTCAAACAGAAAACTTCACAGAACAATACGGCAAAACTTGTATGCGTCCTCATAGATTCAAGAAAGGAACTATCTTTAACTGAGCAACTATTGTGTATCAAGCACAATGCCAGGCCTTGGGCTGCACAACTGAATAAGGTTCAACTTGACCTTCACCTTCAGCTTCTTCCTCCCTGTCATGTCTGTTCTTCCTTCCAAACCTTGTTTGATTTCCCCTTATCAAGGGATGATCTTTCTTTCTCTCCCTCCCTCCTCTCCCATAGAACATGTGTATTGTATCTTTTACTATATGTGTCTCACGTGTGGCATCCTGTGCTCTCCTACCTAGATAGCTCCTCAAGGGCAGTGGTCACTGTGGCGCCACATCCAGCCTCCTGCCATCTGACCACTGGCACTCATATCTGTTGAATTGTTGAAGGGAGTTATAGCAAGAATAGTCTTTTTTCTCCCTTCCCATCTCAAGTTTCAGATGTAGACGCTGAGCTGCCAGGAACATTAGTCACTGTCAAGCCTTCACCGTTTTTAACCTCCCTCCCACTCTCCCCACCGTGCTTTTAAGACAGTAGCTCATAATTGATCACTCATTTTCTTGTAGTGTAATTATCTAACAGGCGATAAAGAAATTGCTCTCCTACAACTCCTCACTTTGAATACTTGCGATATGACGTTCAAGCTCAGTCTGTTTAAAACCTTGCATCTTCTGTAACATATTTCTGCTTTTGGCATTTTTTTTTTTTTTTTTTTTTTTGGATTACATGTGAGAGATGGAGAAGAAAAACTTGGGTGGGGATCTGGAGTCTCGCAGATAGGTAGGAAATGTTGACTTAAACATGAAACTTGCCATCCCGTTCACATTAATTTCTTACGTAGACAATAAAATATGAATAAAATCAAAGCAGTATCTTCCCTCCTGGTCAACAGTGTTTTTACTGGTAATTTGCATATAGGCAAATGAATGTTGATAAAGCTGAATGTTATTGTGTCCCCCAAAGGATGGCAGAATCACTCAGTTACAGACCAGCAAATGGGCTGCAGGACCTAAAGACTGATATTTGCATATGTTCATTTTAGAAGCAACATATTCTACCACCGAGGTACTTCTTGGTTCATATTTTAATTACTTAAATAGTTTGCATGGTCCACTCAGGGATAACATTGTAAGTCACTTGCCAAATTAAGAGTGAATCAAGGTGTGTATACCTTTTCCAAAGATGGAATATTTTTAAAGATTCAAGTGCAGGGCAGAAAGTATTGGCCAGAGAAACACATAAAAGTGTTCTTCCTGCTTGGCTTACTAAAGATAAATTGAGAAGGGCCAAATCAATAGTGTTTTATTTGGAAGGGTTAAAAAGAGGGAACAGATTCCCCACCCTACTCCAGTCCAGTCTCAACCTATCCAGTGTAGCTGCTTCTGGACTGGCCTCTATTATTAGGGTCCCCAAATTAAATGTAAAAGAGTCAGGGCTCAGCTGGATCTTTAGTTGAATTTTGTACATGTAATTTGGCAAGGAAAGAGAAATTCTGGGGCTGGGGGTAGATAACCAAAATGTTTGCTCATTACTGAGGTCATATACTTAGGTTGAGCAGTGGTCACTTTTTCCACTGACCACATCATCCTATCATGAAGCACTGCGTATTTAGCAGTGCCTCGTCAACCCTGACAGTATTTGGTTTAGGAGCAAAACTGAACTCATCCAGTGCTGCGCTTACTCGTGTGGTCAAGATATGTGTCTCTTATCTGTGGGAAAATGAAAATGACTAACATTAACACATAGAAATAGATGCAGCAGGTATTTCAAGCTAACTACATGTGAAGACTATTGAAACTTGTACAGAGGGCAAACCTCTATCTATATTTCCTTGGCATTTTGAAATGACTCTAGGGGCTGTGAGAGAAAATGTTCTGCCATAGTTTGCTGCTTTATAATCTTCTAGAAACCTGAAACCATCCCAATCAGTTGTGTTTACCAGCTCCTTTTACTCCATATAAAAAATATCTTACGTATCTGTGGTGGAAAGAGAAACTCTTGCATTTGGAGGTTGCTTTTTCAATTTCAGTAATGTACACATTTTCTCATTTTGCCCTCAGCAAACTTGTGATAGGTAGTGTTAAGCCTTCTTTGCATTTTGGACTTCAGATTAATATGGAGCCCACAGGAGCTGCAGAACTAACTTTTTTTTTGTTTTTTTTTTTGAGCTGGAATTTCGCTCTTGTTGCCCAGGCTGGAGTGCAATGCTCACTGCAACCTCTGCCTCCCGGGTTCCTGACTCCTGAGTCTCCTGCCTCAGCCTCTGAGTAGCTGGGATTACAGGTGCCTGCCACCACCCCCAGCTGATTTTTTAAAATATTTTTAGTAGAGACAGCGTTTCACCATGTTGGCCAGGCTGGTCTCAAACTCCTGACTTCAGGTGATCCACCCACCTTGGCCTCCCAAAGTGCTGGCATTACAGGTGTGAGCCACCACGCCTGGCCCTAACTTTTAATAAAAGAGCTGATGCTACACCTAATCTCTTTTTATTTATTTATTTATTTTTTTGAGACGGAGTCTCGCTCTGTCGCCTAGGCTGGAGTGCAGTGGCGTGATCCCCGCTCACTGCAAGCTCCACCCCCCGGGTTCATGCCATTCTCCTGCCTCAGCCTCCCAAGTAGCTGGGACTACAGGCACCCGCCAGCACACCCAGCTAATTTTTTTGTATTTTTAGTAGAGACGGGGTTTCACAGTGTTAGCCAAGATGGTCTCAATCTCCTGACCTTGTGATCCGCCCGCCTCGGCCTCCCAAAGTGCCTGCTAATCTCTTAATTCTGGCTTCTTGCCTCCACCTTGGAGCTTCTTCTCAGTTGTGGCAATCTGATCAGAGAGAAATGGTGATGTCGCTACGACTACCAGATGCATCCTGGGAGCCTTATTGCTTCGAGGTCTAGGCCCGCCCCCAGCCCCTCCTGGAAGTGCACTGAAGCCAAGTGTAGGATGTTCTTTGTGTGAGTGAGCAATGATGCATCACTGGGTTTTGTTCTCTTGAATAGCTATTCTCTGCTGGTAAGATTTGTAGTTGTTCTTGTGTCCTTTTAAGGGAAGTGTAATTATATTCTTTGCCTTTAGCATACATTTAAGTAGCTGTATCTTTGGAATTGGATGTCGAATTGTTCCTCCAGCTCACACATGGAGCTCACAAAATGCTGACAGTTGCTGTAGAAACGATATCTGGCAGCTGTGACAGAGTTGGAGCTTTGTGCACCCAAAAAATTTCCTTTGTAGGCTTTGGCAAATTAACATTTTAAAAGGTGCTCATTATATACTGGGTAGTTTGGTTTTAAGAATAAAAAACAGTTGGCATTTTATTTGCCAGCTGAGAGACTACAGAAGGATTCTCCAGGTTCTGAAAAACCACTTATGCATCTTGTGAATTTTTGCAGGTAAAATAATTTTCTCCCTAAGAAATAGCAAGCATCTGTCATTCCATAGCTTTTAAGTTAAGTAGGCACTGGAGCCTGATGGGACTTACACACCCTAAAATTCTGCTGAGTTTTTGTCGTAACTGATCACCAGGATTAATTCTGAGACTTAGCTTTGATTTCTCCCCACTTGACCAGATGATAAAACAAATGGGAGAAAAGTTGTGGGTGATGTGGCATACGACGAGGCCAAAGAGAGGGCGAGCTTCATCACTCCTGTTCCTGGCGGCGTAGGGCCCATGACGGTTGCAATGCTCATGCAGGTACTTGTGAATAAAAGTTTCTATAAGAGTTCTGAAAAGCTGATTGAGTTTTGGCTGCCTTTCTCCCCAAGTAGAAATGTCAAAAACCTACTCAGAAGTTAAGTAAAGATGTGAATTTATTGAGAAAAAGGGAAGGGAAGAACAGAGAAATAAGATCAGGCACATTCATAGAGGAAAGTAGGGATGGCATAATTCCAATCTCTTTTGGAATATAATAACTTTGAAAGAAGAAAAGTGCAATCACCCTGGTTTGGCCAGGTCTGTTTTGGTGTGCCTTCCCTTTCTTTTTCTTTTCTTTTTTTTTTTTTTGAGACGGAGTTTTTCTCGTGTTGCCCAAGCTGGAGTGCAATGGTGCGATCTTAGCTCACTGCAACTTCTGCCTCCCGGGTTCAGCTGATTCTCCTGCCTCAGCCTCCTGAGTAGCTGGGACTACAGGTGTGCGCCACCATGCCCGGCGAGTTTTGTATTTTTAGTAGAGATGGGGATTTCTCCACGTTGGTCAGGCTGGTCTCAAACTCCCAAACTCAAGTGATCCACTCACCTCGGCCTTCCAAAGTGCTGGGATTACAGGTGTGAGCCACTGCGCCTGACCTGCTTTGCCTTTCTAACATGCACCAGCTGACAGGGGCCAGGCAAGCAGCCCCAAAGCATGTTAGGTGCCTGTTGACTCTGACCTCAGATGGAGGGATGGTAATAAGTGGGTGTGAAGCAGTTCATTTTGTGATTGAACTGGAGTGACCTGGAGCTTGAAACTGAAGTAAGGATTAAAATAACCACCTCTTCTAAGATTCATTTATTTCATTTTGTTTAGAGCACAGTAGAGAGTGCCAAGCGTTTCCGGGAGAAATTTAAGCCAGGAAAGTGGATGATTCAATATAACAACCTTAACCTCAAGACACCTGTTCCAAGGTAAAAATAAAATTTTACTGATTTAAAACTTTGTGAATTGTTCGTTTTTAGTTGAAAGATACTGTGGGTGCACATATGCTCCCTCTGAAGGCGCCATCGGTGGTTGGGGTTGGGTTGGGGGCTTGTTACTACTGTGGGATTAATTAAACTCAGTGGATAGACATTAATACCTATTTTCTATATTTCCAAAGTGACATTGATATATCACGATCTTGTAAACTGAAGCCCATTGGTAAGCTGGCTCGAGAAATTGGTCTGCTGTCTGAAGAGGTAGAATTATATGGTGAAACAAAGGCCAAAGTTCTGCTGTCAGCACTAGAGCGCCTGAGGCACCGGCCTGATGGGAAATACGTGGTGGTGACTGGGTATGGTTTTTATTCATGTTGCCATCCAAATCTTCCTATCAGTCCTGATCGTTCATACCAGGCGTTGCATTTGCACTTTGCACATGTA
The DNA here is from genome assembly GCF_002776525.5 of Piliocolobus tephrosceles. Lineage (NCBI taxonomy): Eukaryota > Metazoa > Chordata > Mammalia > Primates > Cercopithecidae > Piliocolobus > Piliocolobus tephrosceles. The sequence goes on along the minus strand of NC_045439.1, from coordinate 42,178,463 downwards.
TGTAGAGGTGCCTTTAATTTGATTTTAGCATTTTTACCCATATTTGATCTCATTTGATCCTTATAGCAATCCTGAGAGGTAGGTAAGAATAGATGATAATCACAGATGAGAAAATTGGTCAAGGTTATCCATCTGGTAAGTGGAAGAGTTTGGTCTTAAAACCCGGTCTTAAGATAGAATCACCTTTTGTTGTTGTTGTTTTTGAGATGGAGTCTCGCTCTGTTGCCCAGGCTGGAGTGCAGTGGCATGACCTTGGCTCACCACAACCTCTGTCTCCCGAGTTCAAGCGACTCTCTTGCCCTAGCATCCTGAGTAGCTGGGCTACAGGTGTGAGCCACCACGCCCAGCTAATTTTTGTATTTTTAGTAGAGACTGTGTTTCACTATGTTGGCCAGACTGGTCTCGAACTCCTGACCTTGTGATCCACCCACCTCGGCCTCCCAAAGTGCTGGGATTACAGGCGTGAGCCACCGCACCCGGCCAGAATCACCTTTTTGAACCCAAAATTCATTAATTCAATGGATCTACTAAGCACTCACTTTTATTGCTGGGCTGAGGTTATATTAAAAAGCTAGTTTTTGAGAATATAAAATGAGAAATTAAAATTATAGCTGTGTCTCTACAAGATAAAGTATATTTGCTTCTTACAGCAAGAAGAGCTAAAATACAGGAATCATTTTTGTTTTCTTAATTTAAAGTTTTTTGGAAATTACAACTAAGACTCTTGAAAAAGATGTCTTTCAGGGCTTTTGTCTTTCTTTTTCTTTGTCTTTTCTTTCTTTTTTTTTCTTTAAGAGATGGAGTTTTGCTCTGTTGCCCAGGCTGGAGTGCAGTGGTGCAGTCATAGCTTACTGTAGCTTGGAACTCCTGGGCTCAAGTGATCCTCTTACCTCAGCCTCCTGTATAGCTGGGACTACAGGCATATACTGCTATGCCTCACTTTGTTTTTCTTAATCTTTAGATTACGAGTCATTCTCTAGGGTCTGCTAGGTGTGATTTAGTGATTCAAGTACACTTCATTTAATTCTTTAAACCTTTTTCTCTTTTGCTTTTGTCTTGAAGAATAACTCCAACACCCCTGGGAGAAGGGAAAAGCACAACTACAATTGGGCTAGTGCAAGCCCTTGGTGCCCATCTCTACCAGAACGTCTTTGCATGTGTGCGACAGCCGTCTCAGGGTCCCACCTTTGGAATAAAAGGTACTAGTGAGACTGGACCGTGGGTGATGACAGGGGACCTGCTTCTCCTTCAGTCCTCCCAGGCCCATGTGACCTATGATACTTATGAGGTTTTGACTCATTTCAGCACCAGAAATGTCATTCTCACAAACGACTGTGACTATGCTTTTGATGAAGGCTGTCATTGGATCTCCCCAGCTCCTGCTGTCACTGTTTGCCACTGCACAGGGATTCTCGGGGATGGGTGATATGTAGCTGGGGGTGCTTTTATTTGACCCTCATAGTCCACTGCCACAGTAACAATAAAGGTTATCATAGCTACTGATCATCTTACGGACACTCTAGAGACAATGACAAACCCCACAGATGTTTCACTTTGTTGGAAATAAGAAAAGCCTCCCCTTATTGAATATACGCGTTGTGCCAGATATTGTGCTGACCAGTTTTTGCGTATTATTTTATCATCCAGTATAAGATAGTATTGTCACCATTTTACAATAGCAGCAACTGGGACTTCAGAGGTGACTTGGTCAAAGGCACCTGTATTAAGTACCAGAGTGATTCTTCCGTGTCTATTTCAAGCTCTAAACTAGTACTATACTCATACTTTACCCTCAGATTTTTATTGCTGCAGTACTATGAACTTGTGTTTTTTTTTTTTTTTTTTGAGACAGGGTCTCACTCACCCTGTCGCCCAGGTTGGAATGCAGTGGCGCGATCTGGGCACACTGCAACCTCTCCACCTTCTGGGTTCAAGAGATTCTTCTGCCACAGCCTCCCAAGTAGCTGGGATTACAGGTGTGCACGACCACGCCTGGCTAATTTTTGTATTTTTGGTAGAGATGGGGTTTCACCATTTTGGCCAGGCTGGTCTTGTACTTCTAACCTCAAGTGATCTGCCTGTCTCAGCCTTCCAGATTGCTAGGACTATAGGCATGAGCCACCATGCCAAGATGCTATCTTAATTAAAATAATTTTTATTAATTATGATAGGTTCTTAGAGTTAGCTTTCTCTGCTTGGTGACAGGGTATCACATTTTGCTTGTTTTAGCAATTATTGCAAATGTTGACACCGGGTACACCTTCACCCTTCCACCTTTTTTTTTTTTTTTTGGAGATGGAGTCTTGCTCTGTTGCCCAGACCGGAGTGCAGTGGCATGATCTTGGCTCACTACAACCTCCGCCTCCTGGTTTCAAGTGATTCTCCTGCCCCAGCCTCCCGAGTAGTTGGGACTACAGGTGCGTGCCACCATGTCTGGCTAATTTTTGTGTTTTTAGTAGAGATAGGGTTTCACTATGTTGGCCAGGCTGGTCTTGAACTCCTGACCTTGTGATCTGCCCGCCTCGGCCTCCCAATGTGCTGGGATTATAGGCGTGAGCCACCGTTCCCAGCCCACCCTTCCACCTGTTTTATAAATGTAATCACTTAGTTCTGCTCTTGAGCTTGTCTTAACCCCCTTTCAACTTCAGCACGAGCTATTCCTTATTCTGCTTATTGAACTCTTTATTTTCCTTTTACTCTTATTGCAAATTGCCTCACTGCACGGTCTCTGCCTCACAAAAATGAAATACATATTAATAAATCTCTGGGCTGGGTGAAGTGGCTCATGCCTGAAATCCCAGCACTTTGGGAGGTCAAGGTAGGTGTATTACTTGAGGCCAGGAGTTCAAGACCAGCCAGGCCAACATGGCAAACCCCGTCTCTATTAAAAACACAAAAATTAGCTGGGCATGGTGGTACGTGCCTGTAATCCCAACCCATTACCCTCCAGCCTGTGAGACAGTATGAGACTCTGTCTAAAAATATATATATATATATCTGATTTACATTTATTGCACTGATAACATGATAACCTGGACATTTTTGAGACACGGTCTTGTTCTGTCTGGAGTCCCAGCTCAGGCTGGAGTGCAGTGGCATGATCATAACTCACTGCAGCCTTGATCTCCCAGGCTAGGATTACAGGCATGAGCAGCCATGCTTGGTGTCCTGGACATTTTTAACTGGCTTTTGGCTAATACAGATTGAGCATCAGAAATCTAGAAACCTGAAATCTGAAAGGCTCCAGAATTCTAAACTTTTTGAGTGCTGACACGATGCTCAAAGGATATGCTCATTGGATCATTTCAGATTTTAAGTCGTGGATTTGGGATGCTGGATCATTATGATGCAAATATTCCAACATCTGAAAAACAAAAACCCAAATCCAAAACCCAAATCCAAGCATTTTAAATAAGGGATACTCAACCTGTAATCCAAGTATAAATCTAGCAATCAGGCTGCTTTCTAACAGCCTAATTTAGGAAATATATCTCTATTTAGGAAAAATTGCAGCCTTTGTGTTAGGTGTATGTACTTTAAATATTTCTGTTTTAAAAGCCAAAGAAGTTTTATGAGAGTAGGAAATTGAACAGGTTTGCCTTTATGTAACTGTCAGCTGGGTGTTTTAACAAATGCCGGTAATCACAAGGAACCTATTTCTAAAGATAATGAGTAGGTATATATTTGTTCATGGTTTTGTCATTGAAACTCAAATTTCAATTGAGAAACTACTTAGTATTAGAAAACACTTGATCAAAACTGTCCAAATGATTGTAAAAGGTAAATAAATACATGTGCTTAGTAGTTGCAATAATGCATTTGCATTTATTTGATTTCTGTCATTGGAGAAGCATGCTTAACTGAGTCCCTACCCTTGACCTGTCCCCTAGGTGGCGCTGCAGGAGGAGGTTACTCCCAGGTCATTCCTATGGAAGAGGTAAAGTATTTGGGGATTTGGCTGAATTAGATCCTTTTTTTTTTCTTTTTTCTCTTTGGCTGAATTAGATGCCTTTTTTTCCCCAAGATGGAGTCCTGCTCTGTTGCCCAGAGCTGGAGTGCCATCGCACGATCTCCGCTCACTGCAACCTCTGCTTCCCAGGTTCAAGCAATTCTCCTGCGTCAGCCTCCAGAGTAGCTGGGATTACGGGCACACCACCACGCCTAGCTAATTTTGTATTTTTAGTAGAGACGGAGTTTCACCGTGTTGGCCACGCTAATCTTGAACTCCTGACCTCGTGATCCGCCCGCCTCAGCCTCCCAAAGTGCTGGGATTACAGGCGTGAGCCACCGCGCCCAGCCTAGATTCTTTATTATAGCTTTTTCTCTCTGGAAATTAGCCTTTTTTATAGAGCTCTTAGTGGACAAATGACTTGTTTCCCAGCAGAAGCAACACCTAGGGGGAAAACAACTTAATTTGTAGACTTGTGATACAGCTTGGTTTCAAACTTTGGCTTTCAGTGGGAATGATCATTATAAGCAAATCACCAAATGAAGCATGGTATTGGGAAGCACCAACACACAGTGAATTCAGAATTCATTTATGTAACAGCAGAAATAGGAACAGTGCATAGACATAGAGTTGGTGCTGCTCCCGTGCACTTCTCGCTGTTTCAAGGTGTGTCCTCAGTAACCCAGTGTTGCTGTTGATCCCAGTGGTGTGGTATTTGTGGTCTCTGGACATCTCATTTTGGAAAAGCTGCAAGTTCTGTATTTGGGAGGCGATTCTTCTGCAGACAGATAATTGGTCATTTATGTTTTCTTTTTTTTTTTGAGACAAAGTCTCCCTCTGTGGCCCAGGCTGGAGTGCAGTGGTGTGATCTTGGGTCACTGCAACCTCCGCCTCCCAGGTTCTCCTGTCTCAGCCATCCAGGTAGCTGGGATTACAGGTGTGCGCCACCACACTTGGCTAATTTTTGTGTTTTTAGTAGAAGTGGGGTTTCACCATGTTGCCCAGGGTAGTCTTGAACTTCTGGCCTCAAGTGATCTGCCCACCTCAGCCTCCCAAAGTGCTAGTATTATAGTTGTGAGCCACCATGCCCAGCCAGTCATTTATGTTTTCAAGAACTCCCTGTATTGGGTGTTTGTCCACTAGCTGGGCTGCCTTCAGTATTCCATTGGCTTTAAAATAGGGATTGAGCTTTGCAATAGAATGAAAGTTGGAGAGAGACAGAGCAGCTGGGAGACTAATGTGGCTTCTGTTCTTTTGTAGTTTAATCTCCATCTCACAGGTGACATCCATGCCATCACTGCAGCTAATAACCTCGTTGCTGCGGCCATTGATGCTCGGATATTTCATGAACTGACCCAGACAGACAAGGTAGGATGCCAAAGCTCCATGAATCCCATTGAACACTTTTGAAAGTATTGAACCATCTGAATTAGTGTTGGTCTCTTGGGTGCTGAGGATGCAGGTAGCAAGGCAATGGGGTTCCTCTCATTTTAAAGCTCCTTTCTTTTCTTTAAGGCTCTCTTTAATCGTTTGGTGCCATCAGTAAATGGAGTGAGAAAGTTCTCTGATATCCAAATCCGAAGGTTAAAGGTAAGCTTTTTTTCTTCCACATTTTTTATATTGTGTGGAATCTAGAATCTGATCATTGATTAGGACATAAAAGTCTTCTTGGAGTAGCCTATTTTAGATGAAGTTACATCAGTAATCATAGTCTTAAAGTCGTGATATACCTAGCAAAGATCGATGGTAGAGGTTATTTCTCATTTATCTATAGTTTAGAAGTGGCTAGCGTGGAATAAATAGAACACTGACAACCTGCCCTCAGCTAAGAAAAAAACGACACTTCCTTTATAACATGAACAAGAGTCAGGATGCCATCGTGGCAGTGTAGCAGCCTTTGGAGTTTGCATCATTGGGACCTTAAGCAAATTTGTTAAATGACTTCTCTGTTCACTCGTCTGTAAAATAATACTTGCCTTCCCCTGAATAGATAAGGGTCTGTGTTAAACAGTTAGAAGCGTGGTTATATCTATATGTTATTTGAATTTCTGTAACAAATATACAGTTAGTAAGCATACACCATACCACCTGACCCAGAAATCTCACCCAAAGTAAATCTCTGTTCACATAAAAATCTGTACATTAATGTTTTTAGCAGCTCTATTAATAATTTCCCAAAACTGGGACTAATCTAAATGTCTTTCAGTGGATGAATAAATAAACAAACTGGTACATCCATACAATAAAAATAAATGAGCTATTGATACAAACAACAACTTGGATGAATTTATGCTGGGCAAAAGAAGCCAGTCTCAAAAGCTTGCATATTGCATGACTCCATTTGTATGATATTCTCAATAAAAGAAAATTATAGTGCTAGGGAACAGATCAATAGATGCTAACGGTGTGGATGAGCGAGGGTATGACCGTAAAGGAATAGCAAAAGAGAGGTGTTTTGTTTTGTTTTTTGTTTTCTTTTTTGAGACAGGGTCTCTCTCTGTACCCAGGCTGGAGTGCAGAGGCACAATCACAGCTCACTAAAGCTTCCACCTTCCAGGTTCAAGCAATCCTCTCACCTTAGCCTCCTGAGTACCTAGGACTATAGGTGCACACACCACCACACCTGGCTAATTTTTTACTTTATTTTTTGTAGAGACCTTGTCTCACCATGTTGCCCAGGCTGGTCTCAAACTCCTGGTTTCAAGCGATGGTCCTGCCTCAGCCTCCCAAAGTATTGGGATTACTGGCGTGAGCCACCACGTTTGGCCACAGGGATTTTTTGTTTTTGTTTTCTGTTTTTTAATTTTTCAAAAATGTATTGGTTTTGTTTGTTTGTTTGTTTGTTTAAGACAGAGTCTCACTCCGTCTCCCAGGCTGGAGTGCAATGGTGTGATCTCAGCTCACTACAACCTCCACCTCCCAGGTTCAAGCAGTTCTCCTGCCTCAGCCTCCTGAATAGCTGGGGTTACAGGTACCTGCCTACCATGTCCAGCTAAATTTGGTATGTTTAGTAGAGATAGGGTTTCACCATGTTGGCCAGGCTGGTCTCGAACTCCTGACCTCAGGTGATCCATCTGCCTTGGCCTCCCATAGTGCTGGGATTACAGGCATGAGCAAGGTTTTACTCTGTCACCCAGGCTGGATTGCAGTGGTGCAATCACATCTCACTACAGCCTCGACCTCCAGGACTCAAGTGATTCTCCCACCTCAGCCAACTAGGTAGCTGAGACTATAGCCAGGTACCACCATGCCCAGATTTTTGTATATTGTGTAGAGACCGGGTTTTGCCGTGTTGCCCAGGCTGGTCTCAAGCTCCTGGGCTCAAGCGATCTGCCCACCTTGACATACCAAAGTGCTGGCATTACATGCATGAACCACTGAGCCCAGCTTTTTTCTTTTCTTTTTTTTTTTTTTTAAGAGATGAGAAGGCTGGGCATGGTGGCTCACACCTGTAATCCCAGCACTTTGGGCAGCCGAGGCAAGCGGATCACCTGAGGTCAGGAGTTTGAGACCAGCTTGACCAACATGGAGAAACCCCGTCTCTACTAAAAATACAAAATTAGCTGGGCGTGCGGCTGCATGCCTGTAGTCCCAGCTATTCAAGAGACTGATGCAGGAGAATCGCTTGAACCCGGGAGGCAGAAGTTGCAGTGAGCTGAGGATGCCCCACTGCACTCCAGCCTGGGTGACAGAGCTAGACTCCGTCTCAAAAAAGAAAATTGGACTTGTGTTTTACAACACTTCTTGGTCACTATGATACTATGATTATTTAGGTCTAGGCTTAGGGAAATCTGCTGCTCAGTTATAGGGACAAACATGTTAATAATACCTTTGTACGTGTGTGAGTAATGTGAATTTGCAGATATTGGGATAAAATCACTTTTGTCAGACCCAGAAAAAACAGGGCTGGGAAGACACGAAGAAGAGGAGGCTCACACTTACATGTCTGTGATAAGAACTGTTTGCAAGGCCTGTAATCCCAGCACTTTGGGAGGCCAAGGCAGGAGGATGACTTGAGCCCAGGAGTTCGAGACCAGCCTGAGCAATGAAGCAAAACCTCGTCTCTACAAAAAATTTTAAAAATGAGCCAGGTGTGATGGCATGCACTTGTAGTTACACCCAGCTACTCGGGAGGCTAAGGCAGGAGCATCCCTTGAACCCAAAAGTTCAAGGTTGCAGTGAGCTATGATTGGGTCACTATAATCTAGCCTAAGTGACAGAATGAGACCTCGTCTCAAAAAGAAAGAGCAAAAATTGTTTCCAATGACTTAATAAAACCCCACAAGAAATCCCTTCACATCCTTCACACATCTCCTGCTTTGCACAGCTTGCATGTTTCAAATGTATACTTATGTTTCCATGACAAGACTTACCACTAGACATTCTTTAGGATGGGAGTAATTCAGATAAGATGCTCTTGAAAGGACGCTTTCCCAGTAACGGCAGCTGCACCAATGAATTGACAACTCTGCTTTGAGCTTCTGGGAGTGATGAATTCTGTATTTTTTATTTTATTTTATTTTTTATTTGAGACAGGGTCTTGCTCTTTCACCCAGGCTATAGTGCAGTGGCACAATCATGGCTCACTGTAGCCTCGACCTGAACTCTGAACTCTGTTTCTAAGCAGACTACGTGAAGCTCTCTCTCTTTTTTTTTTTTTTTTTTTTTTTTTTTGAGATGGAGTCTCACCCAGGCTGGAGTGCAGTGGCACGATCTCGGCTTACTGCAACCTCTACCTCCTGGGTTCAAGCAGTTCTCCTGCCTCAGCCTCCCAAGTAGCTGGGATTACAGTCACCCACCACCATGCCCAGCTAATTTGTGTATTTTTTAGTAGAGACAGGGTTTCACCATGTTGGCCAGGCTGATCTCGAACTCCTGACCTCAGGTGATCTGCCCGTCTCAGCCTCCCAAAGTGCTGGGATTACAGGCGTGAACCACCACAACCAGCCAAAGCTCTCCTTCATTGCTAGTAAAAGCTTTCCTTCCCTCACTACGCATATTTGTGGCATCCCAAGTTATAATCCTCATCTCTCATTCCTGAATAAACTCAACCTACTTGGAGATAATTTTTTGTAATGTCTTTTTTTAGGTTGACAGTGGGAAATAACCCCCAGCTTTCACAGGTTTTCCTTCTGAATTCAAGATGGTTTGCATTTCCTAGAGGGGATCCCATTTAGAGCTAGGGATCAAAATTTTTGTTTTACATTTATTGTGCTTCTATTTGTCTTATTTTATGTTTTCATTTTCCTACCCTTTCAGAGACTAGGCATTGAAAAGACTGACCCTACCACACTGACAGATGAAGAGATAAACAGATTTGCAAGATTGGACATTGATCCAGAAACCATAACTTGGCAAAGAGGTACCAGAGCAGTATACAAATCCCTTTTGTTTTGATTATACTGCACACCCCATACCCTCCAGAAGAGTTGTTAAAATGTGAGGCTCAGAAGCTTCCATGTTGGTATTTTACTGGCTAAGGCATGACTAAGATGGTGACATTATTTCTTTTTCTTGCCACCTCTCAGTATCTCTCCTTATTAGCTGTCATCAAATCTCTGTTCATTGGATTGGTCGAACATTTTGCTGGCTATTCAGTGTTGGCTGAAATTAGGGTAGTTAAACCAAAAATAACATTTTACAAATTTAATTTTATGCAAAAAGTTTTGGTGTCATGAAGTAGAGAAATTATGTTTAATCACTTCTTGAATCATGTGTGACCTTTATTCTTAGAACTCTTGTGTGGCATAAATGACTTGATTTTTTCTGTAGTTCTCTAGCTTACCAAAATTTTTTTTTTTTTTGGGGACAGAGTCTCCCTCTGTCGCCCAGGCTGGGCATAATCTTGGCTCACTGCAAACTTCGCCTCCCAAGTTCACACCATTCTCTTGCCTCAGCCTCCCAAGTAGCTGGGACTACAGGTGCCCGCCACCTCACCTGGCTAATTTTTTGTATTTTTAGTAGGAACGGGGTTTCACCGTGTTAGCCAGGATGGTCTCAATCCCCTGACCTCATGATCTGCCCGCCTTGGTCTCCCAAAGTGCTGGGATTATAGGCATGAGCCACTGCACCCGGCCTACCTAATCATTTTTTTACCTCATTTTATTAAATTCTCTTATAACAAATTAGGTAGCCTTCAAGGTTTAATTACTTACCAATTTAGTAAGTAGGTTGCCTGGCTTCACTGCCATATATTACTTTTCTCAATGCACAACTAGTGTAGCTTAGATTTTACTTTGCATCAACAATGCAGCTTTCTATTCTGTATCACTATTGAGAAGGAATCTTCATCCACTCATGCAGAATGCAGCTGAAGGCCAATTTATTGATTGTTTTTGTGATTTTCCTTGACTCAATAATTGTTGCTAGCTAATGGCATTTTTTAGATGACACTCTCAATGTCTAAAACCACACAGGAATTTATCTGCCTTTGCTTCAATAGCTTTAGACAAATGGTATAATATTTTATAAGGAATAAGCTAAAAGTCCATTTTGAAGATTTAGTATCCGATTTACTTTTCTTTTGCTCCGTGTCTCATTCATGTTTTCTAAGAAACTAGAGGTAGTCATACCTATTGACTGGCTATATTTTACAGAAATATTTGTTACATGAAACCTGATACTTCTTTCTTTTGAAAAATAACGGTTGGCTCTAACAACACATTACAGTAAGAGTGGGGCATGTGTGTGTGTCTGATTGCTATATAAGACACTGCTTTTGGTATGAAATTATGATAGTCTTTATGGAAAATAATTTGGCATATTATCAAGTGTCTTAAAAATGCTTCTCCTTCTTGACTCATTTAGAGTATGAACTGGGTTTTTTTGTTCATTGTGTGTGTGTGTGTGTTTTACTTTGAAATTATTTTAATTTTTAAATAGAAAACATCTTGAAAGGAAAAAAAAACCCACAAAATATATAGGCAAATTTGTACTCTGTGAGCTTCTCACATCCTCACACTTCTTCACCAATCTCTAAGATGAAAAACTCTAAAATTCTAAAACATATTCAGCCATCAACAATGATGTTACTAATAGGAATATGGATCATTTCATTTTGTGTTTCTTTGATATTGTTTGGCATTTGATACTGAAATGGCAACTCCTGTTTCCTCTCCATACTCATAGTACTCTCAGTACCTCACTTCTGACACCAGATGGGTAGTTTTTCTCTTCCACAACAATTCAACTTTTACTTCTCCAGTGGATATTGACTGAGGATCCTGTGATTTAACTCAATTCGGATACTAACTGTCTGGAGCAGATCCTATAGGTAAAGGGCTTAGTCCTACAAGACTGCCCCACTTCAGGCACGAATCGCAAGTCCAGGTTGTCACCTGTGCTTCTGACCAACTGGTTATAAACTGGAGGGTCCACACAACCCCCTGCTCAGGTTCATTTCCTAGAATGGTTCACAGAACTCAGAGAAGCATTTCACTTGTGTTCATGGTTTATTATAAAGGATACAGCTCAGAAACAACCAGATGGAAGAGAAGCATAGGGTGCATCACTCTCCCAGCACCTGGATGTGTTCACCAGCCCAGAGGCTCATCAAATCATGTTGTTCAGGATTTTTTTTTTTTTTTTTTTGAGACAGAGTTTCGTTCTTGTTGCCCAGGCTGGAGTGCGATGGAGTGATCTCAGCTCACTGCAACCTCTGCTTCCCAGGTTCAAGCGATTCTCCTGCCTCAACCTCCTGAGTAGCTGGGATTAACAGGCATGTGCCACCACGCCCAGCTAATTTTGTATTTTTGGTAGAGACAGGGTTTCTCCATGTTGGTCAGGCTGGTCTCAAACTCTTGACCTCAGGTTATCTGCCCACCTTGGCCTCCCAAAGTGCTGGGATTATAGGCGTGAGCCACCACGCCCGGCCTGTTCAAGAGTAATATACACCCCTAATACCTTACCCAGAGGTTGGTGGGTGGGACTGAAAGTTCCAGTCCTCTAATCATTTGTTCTTTTTGGTGACCAGTCCTTTCCTGAGGCTGTCTAGGAGAACTACCATAAGTCACTTATTACCATAAACTCAGGTGTGATCAAAAGGAGTTTGTAATGAATGAGACACTCCTATCACCCTTGGAATTCCAAGAGCTCTATGAGCCTTGTGTCAGGAACCCATGGCAAAGGTCAAATATATTTCCTATTACACTACACATACAAAAAACCAGAACTGAGGGTACACTAAAATGTTAACAGTAGTTAGTCCTGGGAGGTCGTTAGTTGGTTAGTTGCTTGATCTTTGCCATGTTTTTCGTGGTTATACAATTGGATAGATATTCTGTCATCAGAATAGAAATTATCTCTGCTAAGTGTGCTATGTTTCCTAAACTTCCAGACCAGGACTGGCACCCAGCATGTTTCAAAAGATATTTGCACTTGCCCTGATTTGATGGCTCCTGTGTTTCTTACGGTGGTGGAAAGTCAATGAGTCATCATTCCACAGAACAACAACACAAACCTCAGTCTTTTGAAAAAATGTAGACTGCTCTGTTTTTCTTATATGTAGAATATGCTTTAAAATAGATTCCAGATTTCTAGTTAACTGTTTGAATTCTCTAGATGGAATAAAACCAAGCCACTCCACATTCCTTTGCTTTAAAAATAACTCCTGTGTATTTATGGTATATGAACATCATTTCTTAACACATATTCTAGCTTTGCCATCCATTTTGAAATCAAATATTGATAGACAATCATGCAATTAGACTTATTGCTTTAAAATTCTGCTGCTTCCTTTAACTTTGTGGTCCTTTTACTCAAAATCGTTCTATATTTTGCCTGTCTGCTCTAGTGTTGGATACCAATGATAGATTCCTGAGGAAGATCACGATTGGACAGGCTCCAACGGAGAAGGGTCACACACGGACGGTAACAATTTGTCCCTTTCCAAGGAAATTAGTTCAGAGGCACTAGATCTTGCTGCTTCTCTCCTCCTCCATCCTCTCTCATACGATTGATACTGCCAGGTGTTGTTCTGCCTTCTCCCTTTTAAAATGGAAGTGAGTAGGTGTGTGGCATTGAGCACTCCTGACAGCTTTTGCAATAAATCCCATGTGTCACCTGTGTGTTTTTCCCCCAGCATTTTTTCCTGGAGGTGGAGAGCCCCAAGTGAATATCCTTGCATAGAAATTGATTAAAATTGTTTCTTTTTTGTAGCCATTTCACTGTATATCTCCTTGGTTTAAGAGGTACCATATTGTTCCCTTGTATATGAAGAAAACAATAAGCGCATGATTATAAGCGGCCATGGTAAAATCATAGCTTTTTGGTCCTACTATAACATTTATTTTAAAACATTGACAACTCAGGGCTGGGTGTGGTGGCTCACGCCTGTAATCCCAGCACTTTGGGAGGCCGAGGCGGGCGTATCACTTGAGGTCAGGAGTTCGAGATCAGTCCAGCTAAACCCCGTCTCTACTAAAAAAATACAAAAATTAGCTGGGCATGGTGGCACGTGCCTGTAATCCCAGCTACTTGGGAGGCTGAGGTGCGAGAATTGCCTGAACCCGGGAGGTGGACGTTGCATTGAGCCGAGATTGTGCCACTGCACTCCAGCCTGGATGACACAATGAGACTCTGTCTAAACAAAAAAAAAAAAATTGACAACTCAGGGTCTTGGAATAATTAATTAATATTTTTTGCTATTAGAGGATTATGTTCATTAAATATTTTGGTTAGTATTCTGTTATTCTATCCTTTTAAGCTATTTGTTTAAGCCTCCGATGTAAAAAAGGATCACTTGCAATTCACACTTCTGGTTTAACACACAGTTTTTGCTAGTGCCTCTTTTCCCTGCCCACAGGCCCAGTTTGATATCTCTGTGGCCAGTGAAATTATGGCTGTGCTGGCTCTCACCACTTCTCTAGGAGACATGAGAGAGAGACTGGGCAAAATGGTGGTGGCATCCAGTAAGAAAGGGGAGCCCGTCAGTGCCGAAGATCTGGTGGGTACCCAGGCATGCCAAACTTGGCGACATATCTGTGTCTGTTGTCCTAGGGTCTTTCAGCAGTTATTAATAACAAAATTTAATGCTGTACTTAAGACATTGCAGTTAACTCATCAATTCAATCCTATTTTGCTAATTGCAAGATAATTATGAAATGTTTAAAAAGTACATCAGAGTGAATAATAGGTAGTATGCTTTAGTAATAGATCTCAAGTCCAGGTGATTTGAGTAACATCTTCATCCTGTGGGCATCTCTAAAAGTGGGTGTATGACTTCAATTTGCAGAGAACATCAAGAGTACCATTGCTTTATCTTTGTTGCTAGTTAGTTCAGCTACACTTTGATGGCTTAATAGAGTGACCTGATGTTAAAAGTTGGTATTGAACTCTTGCGTAATATTGCAGTTTCAGCTTTGGAAGACACATATTGAGTTTGGTATTTATAGAAATTTCTGCCCAGATACCAGAGTTACAAATAACCGAGTACTCTAGGAACAAGCATTGCTATGCTTTAAACGAGTCTAGAATGGATTTCTCACATCAGTCAGCAGCAGAGCTTGATAAAGATGCTTGTTTCCAGAGTCACATGATTTTCCAGAAATTACATGTGAATGTCATTTTTATTCTATCTGGCAACTTTGGCTGGGTGCAGTGGCTCACGCCTGTAATCCCAGCACTTTGGGAGGCCAAGGTGGGTGGATCACAAGGTCAGGAGATCGAGACCATCCTGGCTAACACAGTGAAACCCTGTCTCTACTAAAAATACAAAAAAATTAGCCGGGCGTGGTGGTGGGTGCCTGTAGTCCCAGCTACTTGAGAGACTGAGGCAGGAGAATGGCATGAACTCAGGAGGTGGAGCTTGCAGTGAGTCGAGATTGCGCCACTGCACTCCAGCCTGGGCAACAGAGCGAGACTCTGTCTCAAAATAAATAAATAAATAAATAAATAAATAAATAAATATATAAATAAATAAATAAATAAATAATTGGCAACTTCCCAGCATATCCAGAAAGAAACCATGAATGGTCTGATTCAGGTGAAAGTATCAATTGGTCCAAGATGGCTAACATGGGTAAGCCTAGAATGTCAAATGTTGGTTTCAGAAGGTTGGGTTTTTTTGCTGGTGGGAGTTGATGCTGCACACATTTGTTTCGTAGGGGGTGAGTGGTGCATTGACAGTGCTTATGAAGGACGCAGTCAAGCCCAATCTCATGCAGACATTGGAGGTGAGCAGAGTGACTCCTGCCTTCTTGAACTGGTTTTGGATAGTCAGAGCAGAGTGGTTATAAAGCACACTTAACCTGGGTAGTCGAGACCTTCTCCACTTGCTCATCTCTTTCTTCTCATCCTCACACCTGTGACGGGGAGGTTACTAAAATAAAAGAGAGGACTTTGTATTTTCCCTCTGGGAAGTATTTTTCCTTCTGATTCTAAATCAATTCCGTATTCTTGAGTGTGTGATCCCACTTTGAAGCAGGATTGGCAGCTCAGCTCATGGTGTCCTGGTTTCCACAGGGCACTCCAGTGTTTGTCCATGCTGGCCCGTTTGCCAACATCGCACATGGCAATTCCTCCATCCTTGCAGACCAGATCGCACTGAAGCTTGTTGGACCAGAAGGGTTTGTAGGTTAGTGTTTTTGCAAAACCAGTGAATAGACTGTATATTTCTTTTAACATCAGGGGAATTGGGATGGCATTTTTACTGTTGCTTTCCTCCTTACAGTGACGGAAGCGGGATTTGGAGCAGACATTGGAATGGAAAAGTTTTTTAACATCAAATGCCGGTATTCCGGCCTCCGCCCTCACGTGGTGGTGCTTGTTGCCACTGTCAGAGCTCTCAAGATGCACGGGGGCGGCCCCACGGTGAGCAGTGGGTTGGAGTGTCTGATTATCAGCAGTGTGCTGACGGCCGAAAGGAAGTTGGATGACTTCTGCCTGTTTCTTCATTGAGCTGCTTTTATCCTCGTGATTAATAGGCAGCAAAAGCAAGGGACGGGCAGACAGCCCTTGTGTTGGCTGCCTTATCACTCACAGGCACCGTCAGCGCTCAGCATTTTAAGAGGGCCAAAATCGGCTGCCTGGCCTACCTTTCGGAGGACATCTGACAACATCTAAACCCCTCCAAGACCATGTGCTTGGCTAGCCCCACAAAAAACTGTTTTACGTTCAGACTGTTCTTTTTAAATCTGCATCCCTCTGTATAGTGACACTGGCAACCAGCCAACCAAACCAGTTACTGAGACAGAGGTCAGCCCCTTCTTGAGTAGTTCATGCTAGACAGGGCCTCCACACCCTAGGGAGGGAGCGGGGGAGAGGAGAATGGCAGATCTGCCCAGGGCTGCCCTGGGTAACAGAGAAACAGGTGGAGACTGACTCATCCTCACCTCCAGCCTGAATTTTGTATTTCTCTGAATTCTTACTGCTTAGAAATTCCTACTACTCTACTTTTTATCCTAGTATTTTAACACCTTTTCTTTAGGTCCTACATGAAAAGACATGGTGCTAGTTTTCTGAAATCATTTGAAAAACCATTAAATTCCTGTCCACCAGGAGCTTGTATTGTAACTTAGGAAATAAGGCCTCCCTCACCTACAGGATAAAAATCAAATTTCTTTTGGTCAGGGTTTGTTCTAATGTAGCAGTTCTCTGTTTTGTCCTCAGAACCTCTTTACACTCTTGACAGTTATTGAGGGCCTAAAGGAGCTTTTGTTCATGTGGGTTATAGCTATTGATATTCACCACATTAGAAATTAAAACTGAATTACATGTTAACATAAATAACTTTGTAAACATGAAAATACACTATCTTTTCCCGACAAAATTTAGGCATTGTCCATTTTTCAGATCTTCTCCTGGGTCTGGCTTAATTGAAGATAGCACTTAATCTGTTGTGACATCACATGTCTCATAACCTTTGGAAAAGTCCATTATATGCTCAATGAGAGGATGATAATGAGAGTAAAAGGGCCATAAGATGTTTTGTAATCTTATGGAAATAGTTTTGACCTCATGGACCCCTTCAAAGGATTGGGTCCCCAGAGCACACTGGGAATGTGGCCATAACAACCCCAGCACCCCTATCCAGTCTTAATTATCCCTGAGTGCCAAAGGCACTCCCAACCCAGCACACTCCTTTCTGCTAGTAGCGCAGAATATACTCCCTTTTTTTTCCCCAGTCACAACTAACATTCCTCTCTCTTACACCCCTCACTCACCCTCACACCATCTCACCTCCTTTCCTTGCTTCCTCCTGACCTCACAGTCAGGATAATGTCCTATAATGCTGTGCATGGAGGGAAACATTTGCACATATGGCTCTGTCAAGAGAGTAGGCGTCCTGCTCCCATTACCTTGCTGACGGGAAGCTACATGTAAGGTCCTTGCTTCTTGCTCTGCCTCCACATGGCCCCTTCTGGAGTTGGAGCACTGTGGTCTCACTGCAATGGGAGAGGACGGAGCTTCCTAATCACTATCCACTGCCCATGGTGGGACCCATGAAATGGACACCTTCACCCACTTGCTCAATTCTGTGGATGCAACAGGGCTGAGCCATGGCATAGATCAAGACTGGGGGCTGGGGGGCGTTGAGGCGGAGGGCGGCACCAGACACCTCCATCCTTTAGATATATTCTATAAAAGAGAAAGAAAATCCTTCTGTATTGTTTTCCCTCTTGTTTGTATTGACCCTGCACCATGGTTCAGCTCTACCAATGCTGGGTTGGCATTGTGGACCCGCTTATGAAACCACAGCAGGGCTCATCACAGGCTCCATCGACAGACATCCCAGGGTGACTTCTGCAGGCCCGACCGCTTCCCCTTTCCCCACGCTCCCCTTGATTCCCAACCCCACTGCTATGGCCTTCACTGGATGAGTCACTGCATCTGCCTAGGGTACACCCCTTTCCACTTCTCCCACCATCGATCCGGTCCTTCTCACCTCCTTAATTCAGGTCATAGAGGTCTTCCACGCTGCTCAGAACAGTTGTTTTTGTCTGTGCTGTGTGATTGGTCACATGCCCTAAGTCCTTAGGGCAGGAAATCTTATACTGCTGTACAGTCTGCAAGCATTGCAGCCTCTTGCCTTTAACACATGAGAAGCACCGTTTTAAGCTAGGAGATTTAAATAGGAAATGCCTCTGACTCTTGTTTCTTTTCCTTTCAGGTCACTGCTGGACTGCCTCTTCCCAAGGCTTACATAGAGGAGGTAACCTCAGTTATTTCTCATCACGTGTCCTAGAAAGCACCACACCTTGAATCAGCATTTCTCTACCTGGCCCGTGTGGAAATGAATGGGTTATTGCTGTGACCCAGGGTGCAGGGTGCCAAAAGGCCTGCAGGGTGCTGAGTAGTTACATTAAATGAGTAGATAGGGAAGATGCGCCTCACAAAACAGAATTGTCCTACATAGGGTGTCAATAAGCCACTGCCCTAGACCAGTGGTTGCTGCTCAACAGCTGATTTTGACCCCGGGGACATTCGGCAATGTCTAGAGACTTTTTTTTATTATTACAACTGGAGGTGAGGAGTGCTACTAGGATCTAGTGGGTAGAAACAGGGATGCTGGCTAAACATCCTTTAATGCACAGGATAGCCCCCTACAACATTATCCAGCTCAAATGTCAGGAGTGTGAGGCTGAGAAACCCTGTCCTAGAGTAATAGCAGTTCCCTTCCATTGTCTTCCCTGCATTGGCTGGGTAAGTTCCAAATGCCGTTCAGATCAGAAACAAGTAGAGACCTTTTTTGAAATGGCTTCTCCTCTCCGGATTTAAATCGACATTGAAGGGCCAAGATATATGGTCAGGATTCTGGTGGTTTTTCTAGACAAAGCTTCCTGGATATTTATAGCATCAAACAGGAAGCTAGAGAACAACTGTGAGCTCAAACCTTTTCATATTTATGTCATTTACCATCAAAGAAACATCTCTAAAGCCAGTTTGGGGTGGTTACAGGAGAGACAGGCCATCAGATAAGGTGGCAAGGTCACCTGCTGTCACTGCTAATTCAATTTTTCTGCCTTTTTGGAAGGCTTTTAAATTATCAAGCAATACAGGGTCAATGTTCAGGCCCCAAATGAAGTATTTCAAAACTGGCTAGAAAAAAATTGCTGGTACCTTGAGTCTGCCTGTCTTCTGAGTTATGGTTTGCCTTTTATGGTCATTTGTCTGATTCACGCGTAGGAGGGGAATTCACAGTTCTGGCCCTCCTGCCACCCCACAGCCTTTCCTGTGTCTAATTACAGTGACTGCCCCTAGCTGGCCCAGCTGGTGTCTTCATTTAAGAAATTCTGCTTATTTAAAACTGTTCTTGATCAGCCTTACATATTAATTGGTTTTCATATAAAGAATTAGCAGTGTTCTTTAGAAGCTCAAATAAATCATAATCTCAGTTTTCAATTATTAAAGGAAAAAAAGCATAAATCATATTTGTAATGAATCTAGTTATTTTCCACCTTTTATCCTACCCATTTCTGCTCTTTTGGTATCCACAAACATTACTGCTGGGTTTTGCTCATGATTCAGTATATGTATTTTTATAAGACTTTTATTTTTAAAATATTTAATGTATTGTTAAGCCTACAATAGTAATATACCCTTTGTAAAAAATAATAAACAAACATTACAAGAATATAATGTATGTGAGTTGAGTCCCCTTAACAGTTCAGAGCCTATTTCTCAACATTTAAAAAATTACCATGAATTATACACATGTATTTTTGTGTTTGTCCTAAAATGGAATAATTCAGCTCTCCATGGTTTTGCACCTCTAGTACATCTTGGACAGGTTCCATGTTAACACAGATGGGTCTCACTTTCATAACATCTGCATGATAAATATTCATTGAGTGTATGTATTGTAATTCATTGGCCCAGTCCCCCTTGGAGGAGATTTATGTTTATAATTTTCCAATGCTACAAGCAGGGCTGCAGTAAACATACTTAAAGGTACATTTCCTTAATTGCTTCCCTTTAGTTTGTAGTACTTGATTTTTGTTTTTTGTTTTTTGAGACGGAGTCTTGCTCTGTCACCCAGACTGGAGTGCAGTGGCGCAATCTCGGCTCACTGCAAACTCTGCCTCCCGGGTTCACACCATTCTCCTGCCTCAGCCTCCCAAGTAGCTGGGACTACAGGCGTCTGCCACCACGTCTGGCTAATTTTTTTGTATTTTTATTAGAGACGGGGTTTCACCATGTTAGCCAGAATGGTCTCGATCTCCTGACCACGTGAGCCACCGCGCCTGGCTGGTTTTTGTTTTTTTTTTGACAGACAGGGTCTCACTCTGTCGCCTAGGCTGGAGATCATAGGCGTGATCATAGCTGCAGCCTCTAAACTCTTGGGCTCAAGCAGTCTTCCTGTTTCAGTCTCCCAACTACCTGGAAGAACAGGAACATGCCACCACACCAGGCTAGGTTTTTAATTTTTCATAGAGACAGGGTCTCCCGATGTTGCCCAGGCAGGCTGGTGTTGAACACCTGGGCGCAAGTGATCCTCCAATCTCAGCCTGCCAAAGTACTGGGATTACAGGTGTGAGCTACCACATCCAGCTCGATTTTTTTTTTTTTTTTTTTTTTTTTGAGATGGAGTCTTGCTCTTTCGCCAGGCTGGAGTGCAGTGGTGTAATCTTGGCTCACTGCAACCTCTGCCTCTGGGGTTCAAGTGATTCTCCTCCCTCAGCCTCCCAAGTAGCTGGGACTACAGGTGCCCACCACCACACCTAGCTAATGTTTATATTTTTAGTAGATGCGTGGTTTCACAATGTTGGCCAGTATAGTCTCAATCTCTTGACCTTGTGATCCACCCACTTCGTCCCCCCCAAAGTGCTGGGATGACAGGTGTGAGCCACCCCACCAGACCCAGCCTTTTTTTTTTTTTTTTTTTTTTTCATTAACTTTTCAATTGTAGAGACAGGGTCTTGTTATGTTTCTTAGGCTCATCTCAAACTCCTGGGCTCAAGTGGATTCTCCTGCCTTGGCCTCCCAAAGTCCTGGGATTATAAGTGTGAGCCACTGGGCCCAGCCACTGGCCTGATTCCTAAAGACAGTATTTATCTTATTTCTTGCCTTCATTCACAGCCGAGTTCATTAAAACCTTTGAAAACATCACTGCTTACTTCATATTTCCTGGCAGTATTTATGGTAGCCATATAACGAATACCTCTTCTGTGCCAGCCACTATGCTGTTAGACTCTGTCTTCTGATGGAAGGGTCTGTGCTGTGCCGAGTAGAGTCAATTTGTATTATCATACCCCTATGAATACATAAAATCTAAAAACACAATTTGTAAATATAATTTGGGTAAGGGTAACTAACTCCTTTCAAACAGCAAATAAGCTATAATGTTATGGCATAATGACAGCAAATATACCAGCACTTTTTTTCTCGAAGGCTGGGAAACAAGCACTACTCTAGTGTCATAGGCTGGAGTGAAAGCTGCAGTCCTCAATAGCATCCACTCACTGCACTGGAAGAAATACACCAAGGGACCTTCTCTTCTTTCTTGGCCTCCTTGTCCTGACAGTGAGTGGCTGCTGGCTCAAGGAGGTTGTTTGCCTTTGAAGAACCTGCAGTGGTTTTCAACTCTCTGATCTCATAGACCTTTCACTGTTGTTTTTATAGAACCTGGAGCTGATTGAAAAAGGCTTCAGTAACTTGAAGAAACAAATTGAAAATGCCAGAATGTTTGGAATTCCAGTAGTAGTGGCCGTGAATGCATTCAAGTAAGTGTAGAGTGTAAGAGAAAAGGATGAATGTGGAAAATCTCCTGGAGCTGACTGTACAGCACTGCTTTTAGCTTTATTTTGTTTTTCAGTTACTGCTATTAGTTATAGCCTGCGGTTTTAGCCAGCACCATGACAGGCACTGCGTACGTCACAGCGGGCTCACCACCTCACCCACCAAGGGTCCCAAAGTCAGATTCAGCTCCTGTGGGCCCTTTTCCTTTCCACTGGGGGAAGTAACACACAAGCCTGAAGTTCGGTGTTCCTTTTTCAACTTTAGAGGCCTTTTATGCTAACAGAAGGTCATA
The DNA here is from genome assembly GCF_002776525.5 of Piliocolobus tephrosceles. Taxonomy (NCBI): domain Eukaryota; kingdom Metazoa; phylum Chordata; class Mammalia; order Primates; family Cercopithecidae; genus Piliocolobus; species Piliocolobus tephrosceles. Next base: position 42,156,546 of record NC_045439.1, on the reverse strand, counting down.
GGCCTATAGTGTTCCATTATTTTACTAGATCTGGTGGGATGTTGTCTTGACAAAGAATTGGGCATATTACACTGGAAGGGGTCATGCAAGAACTTGTGTGGGTTGTTTAGGTATTGCACTGGTGGTCAGGGTTTTGTTATAATGGCCTCACCACAGTAGAATGGGAACCAAAATTCTTCTTTTTTTTTGAGACCAAGTCTCTCTCTATCGCCCAGGCTGGAGTGCATTGGTACGATCTCCGCTCACTGCAAGCTCCGCCTCCCAGGTTCATGCCATTCTCCTGCTTCAGCCTCCCAAGTAGCTGGGACTACAGGCGCCTGCCACCATGCCTGGCTAATTTTTTGCATTTTTAGTAGAGATGGGGTTTCACCGTGTTAGCCAGGATGGTCTCGATCTCCTGACCTCGTGATCCTCCCACCTCAGGCTCCCAAAGTGCTGGGATTACCAGCCAGCAGAATTCTTTTTTTTTTTTTTTTTTTTTGAGACAGAGTCTCGCTCTGTCACCCAGGCTGGAGTGCTGTGGCTGGATCTCAGCTCACTGCAAGCTCCGCCTCCCGGGTTCACGCCATTCTCCTGCCTCAGCCTCCCGGGTAGCTGGGACTACAGGCGCCGCCACCTTGCCTGGCTAGTTTTTGTAGTTTTTAGTAGAGACGGGGTTTCACCATGTTAGCCAGGATGGTCTCGATCTCTTGACCTTGTGATCCGCCCGTCTCGGCCTCCCAAAGTGCTGGGATTACAGGCTTGAGCCACCGCGCCCAGCCCAGAATTCTTAAAAGCTAATATTTACTGATTCCTTGTGGAGTGCTGGGAATTTTCCGAGTACTTTACATGGATTTACCATCTGAGTCTCATGATGTCCCAATGAAATAAGTGCTGTGATTATTCTCATATTACCCAGGTGGAAATTGAGGCACATAAAGCTTAGGTAACTGGCCAAAAGTCACCAGCTCATAAGTTTCAGACCTGAGATTCAAACCCAGGCTGAATTTCTTATTTAGTGTTCGTTTATCAGTGGGTGATTCACATGAGGTTTAATGGCAGAAAGAAGACAGACTGTGTCTCTCCAGCTATTTTCCATGCTTTCATATGAAGTGCTTCCTTTACAGGACAGACACAGAGGCTGAGCTGGACCTCATCAGCTGCCTTTCCAGAGAACATGGGGCTTTTGATGCCGTGAAGTGCACTCACTGGGCAGAAGGGGGCAAGGGTGCCTTAGCCCTGGCTCAGGCCGTCCAGAGAGCAGCACAAGCACCCAGCAGCTTCCAGCTCCTTTATGACCTCAAGGTGGGTGATTTGCTGTTTGCAAAAAAAAAAAAGATGAAAAGGGCACAATGAAATTTCTGTGTGGCTACTTCTGTTAGAGCCCCATGCTTCGCAGCTTCAGCCTTGTGGTTTGATTCCCATGTAGGTGAGTTACACAACCACAGCCTGGACTACGACCTGTAGACAGCCTTCTTGTTATTTTTGAGACAGAGTCTTGCTCTTTTGCCCAGGCTAGAGTACAGAGGCATGATCTCAGCTCACTGCAACCTCTGCCTCCTGGGTTCAAGTGATTCTCCTGCCTCAGCCTCCCGAGTAGGTGGGATTACTGGCGTCTGCCACCGTGCCCGGCTAATTTTTTTATTTTTTTAGTAGGGACGGGGTTTCACCATCTTGGCCAGGCTGGTCTCGAACTCCTGACTTCGTGATCCACCCACCTCAGCCTCCCAAAGTGCTGGGATTACAGGCGTGAGCCACTGCGTCCGCCCAGATAGCCTTCTTATAAACATATGCCATTGCTCACTTACAGAGGGGATTTAAGCAGGAATACCCCAGGGTGGAGGGGTAACCGTTGCTCATATCCTAACTTTGAAAAGGGTCAGAGTACAGGTGGCAGAAGAGAAGGTTACGTATAGACCAAATATGTAATTCACTGTAGCCTTTAACGCAAGGCACCAACCATGTAGCAGATTGGTAAGGGGCTGCATCGAGCTTACAAAATTTTTCTGATGGCTTTTCAGTAATGAGGGAAAGAAGTGTGCCCCCAAGCTCAATTCCCAGTAAGGTGCTGCCTCAATTTCAGGGTCCTCACATGCAAAACCAAAGTACTCCAGGAAGCTTCATCATTTTTTCCATCACTAAGCAAATTAAATTACACCTGGTCTAAGTAGAGCCCTGTTTATGATACAATAAAGTTAGTTCAGGAAAAGGTTGTTCTTGTTATAGGGTTGTGTTTTGTTTTCATTTATCTGTCCAATGTATTTCAGGATGTGATTTGACATTGAGTAGTATGGAAACAACAATTGGAAACTTTGTTAGGAATATGAGATATATGCTGTAGTTAATTTTCCTATTCTCTAGGCTAGTTTTTGGCTTGGTTTTTTTGTTTGTTTGTTTGTTTTTTGTTTTAAAACAGCATCTTGCTCTGTTGCTCAGGCTGGAGTGCAGTGGTACAATCATGGCACACTGCGGCCTCAACCTCCTGGGCCCAAGTGGTCCTCCCACCTCAGCCTCCTGAGTAGGTGGGACGACAGACATGTACTACCAAGCCTGGCTAATTTGTTTTATTGGCTGGGCGCAGTGGCTCACCCCTGTAATCTCAGCACTTTGGGAGGCCGAGGCGGGTGGATCACCTAAGGTCAGGAGTTGGAGACCAGCCTGGCCAACATGGTGAAACCCCATCTCTACTAAAAATAAAAAAAATTAGCTGGGCATGGTGGCAGGTAGCTGTAATCCCAGCTACTTGGAAGGTTGAGGCAGGAGAATCGCTTGAACCCGGGAGGTGGAGGTTGCAATGAGCTGAGATCGCACCACTGCACGCACTCTAGCCTGGGCAACAAGTGCGAAACTTCATCTCAAAAAAAAAAAAGTTTGTTTTATCTTATTTTTCTTATAGTGAATGGGTTTCCCTATATTGCTCAGGCTGGTCTTGAACTCCTGGGCTCAAGTGATCCTCCTGCTTCAGCCTCCCAAAGTGCTGGGATTATAGGCATGAGCCACTGTGCCTGGCCTGGCTTGGTTTTTAATAGATAATCATAGACTTTCAAAAATAGCCCTGAAAAACCAGAAGGAATAAACTTATTACTCTTGGGTTTTAGTGTTCTCTTATTTGTCTTTGCTCCTTGCAGATATAATACACTTACAGTTAATTAACATTGACATTGCTATTCTCCTGTTGAGCTTTGGTTTTATAGACAAGTTTTAAAATCTGTTCAGCAATCATCTTTTTAGAAAAATGCCATAAACACAAATTTGTACACAAATGCAAAGCATTTATAGGCACCCTCTCCGCGCTCCCATGCATAGCACCCAAGACTGGAAACCCAGTCCTTGAAAACCAGCAGGAGACCTGGAAGAGCAGGGACATATGGACTTTAGAACCCATTTCTACTTGCAACTTTTATCCGTTCTGGCAAACAGGAGGCTGCCACTTTTTGTCTTACTCAGCGTCTGCTAGTCTTAAATCACCCTTCAACCAAAGTGCTTTTGCTTCAGAAGTTCTAAATGTGCCTTGGCATTTATAGAGCTCCAGTTATGAGATGCATATGACAATAATGTTTCATCTTTATAAAGTCCTTATTGAAGATTCACTTTATTCATGTCCATTATACAAAGCCCCTTCATAAATTATCACTGTTTAGTTCAAAAGGGAATTTTTGTTTTTATAGATATAGATTATTGCTCCTTTTAAAAACAAAACTTGGCTGGGCGCCGTGGTCACGCCTGTAATCCCAGCACTTTGGGAGGCTGAGGCGGTGGATCACCTAAGGTCAGGAGTTCGAGACTAGCCTGACCAAAATGGTGAAACTCCGTCTCTACTAAAAATATAAAATTAGCCAAGCGTGGTAGCACACGCCTGTGATCCCAGCTACTTGGGAGGCTGAGGCAGGAGAATCGCTTGAACCCGGGAGGCAGAGGTTGCAGTGAGCTGAGATGACGCCATTGCACTCCAGCCTGGGCAACGAGTGCAGAACTCTGTCTCAAATAAATAAAAAATAAATAAATAAATAAATAAATAAATAAATAAATAAATAAATAAAACCTTGCCTAATATGTTCTTTTAGCTTTAGTTGCTAGGGAGTATAAAGCCAGATATACTGCCTAATTTTTGTAATTTGCTCATCCAAATTACCCATGAGTAGCTTTCCTTCTCATTTCCTTTAGGCAACCTCTCCCTATGCTGTTCTCTCTGAATCTTAATGCCCTGAACTAGTCTACACAGCATTTAAGAAACTAGCTCCACTTCTCTGAAGGCTTTGCCCCAGAGGAAACAGCCCATGGGACTGAGCCCTCACCAGCCAGATCATTGGTCTCTGTCCACTGCACTGTTTGCTTCAGGTGCCACAGAAAGTGGATGCACCCAATGCGTGTTGATCATGTAAATCATTGGGTTGTTTTTTCCAATACCTAGGTGATTTTGCTTTTATGACTATTTCCTAATTCCTGGTGCTTGCACTTAATCAGTTGTATTAAGGGTAGCATCTGCCTCTCATATACAAACTGGGAATTATGTAGATGGACATTGGTTGTCTTATTTCATAAACAGTGTCCCCAGATCTGCTTTGACAGGACTGATCTCCAGTATTAGAACATCTACTTTTTAATTTTTATTATTTAAAAATTTTTATTTTTTAGAGACAGAGTGTTGCCATGTTGCCCAGGCTGGTTTCAAACTCCTAGGCTCAAGTGATCCTCCTGCCTTGGCCTCCTCCCAAAGTGCTGGGATTATAGGGATAAGCCACCATACCCAGCCCGAACATCTACTTTTTATTTATGAAGAAATAATTATTCTTGGGTAGTCAGCAATCCTGTTTATGATGTACTTAGCAAGAGATTTTAAATATGTACTTACATAAAACCTTACTTAATATATATTAATACATGTGTGTATCTATGTCTATATATATATATGTATTATATATATATGTATGCATATATAGATATAAAAACTTTACCTCTGTGGGACATTTTCACTTATAAAATCTGAGGCTTGATATTAAAAGAAAGTGTTCCTGGCCGAACGAGGTGGCTCACACCTGTAATCCCAGCACTTTGGGATGCCAAGGCGGGCAGATCACCTGAGGTTGGGAGTTCGAGACCAGCCTGACCAACATGGAGAAACTCTCTCTCTACTAAAAATACAAAATTAGCTGGGTTTGGTGGTGCACGCCTATAATCCCAGCCACTCGGGAGGCTGAGGCAGGCGAATCGCTTGAACCCGGGGAGCAGAGGTTGCAGTGAACTGAGATCGCGCCATTGCACTCCAGCCTGGCTGGAATTCCATCTCAAAAAAAAAAAAAAAGGAAAGAGAAAGTGTTCTTAACCCGGTCAACCTCAAACTATTTGCTTATATTTATATATTTATATAAAAACCATCTTCTGCCCCTTTTAGGGACTCTGACCTAGAATGTGGCTATGTCCTGGTTAAATGTCCTCACATGTGTCCAGTCATGGTGTCACCATCTCTTTCTTGTGTTTTAGCTCCCAGTGGAGGATAAAATCAGGATCATTGCACAGAAGATCTATGGAGCAGATGACATTGAATTACTCCCCGAAGCTCAACACAAAGCTGAAGTCTACACAAAGCAGGTAGATTTTTGGTTAGTTTGTCTTTTCAACTCTCTGCAAAGCAGGCCTGGAGTCACAATCTCTGGGTCCTCCCAGCCCTGGCAAGTACCCATTGGTTCACTTCTGTGGGTGGCAGCCTTCTCTCCTCTGAAATACTGGGTTTGGGTTAGGCGGCACAGTCCCTGGTTCTTTATTTACCCATAGGCGGTATATGAATGTGTAGAAATCCATGAGGAAATACAGAATGTCTTATCAAAATATTGAGAATCTCTCCAGTTTTTGTTTTTTTGTTTGAGACAAGGTCTGGCTCCATTGCCCAGGCTAGAGTGCAGTGGTACAATTTCAGCTCACTGCAGCCTCTGACTCCTAGGCTCAAGCGATCCTCCCACCTCAGCCTCCTGAGTAGCTGGGCCTACAGGCACGCACCACCACACCTGGCTAATTTTTGTGGTTTTTGTAGGGATGGAGTTTCACCATGTTGCCCAGGCTGGTCTCGAACTCCTAGGCTCAAGCAGTCTACCCGTCTCAGTCTCCCAAAGTGCTGGAATTTACAGTCATGAGCCACTGCACCTGACCCTCTCCAATTTTATTCTCATATCTACTCCAAACTGTTATTTTAAATTGGTTTTATGTTATTTCCATAGATGGAAATAAAATATTCACTTGTGGACTACAGTTGTGAGTACATAACTCCCTCACTCAACAGAGTTCTTTTTTTTTTTGGCATAATAAATAAGCTGGAGGACAGCAAGGTAGAGATGTATATAAAGGGAGTTGGATGTTTCAAATAAATGGAAGGAAGAATCCATGTAATCACAGGGCCCAGATGGTCATTGCTGTGTTGTCATCTTTTCATTTGTCTTCCCTTCTTTCCCCAGGGCTTTGGGAATCTCCCCATCTGCATGGCTAAAACACACTTGTCTTTGTCTCACAACCCAGAGCAAAAAGGTGTCCCTACAGGCTTCGTTCTGCCCATTCGTGACATCCGTGCCAGTGTCGGGGCTGGTTTTCTGTACCCCTTAGTCGGAACGGTAAGTGTGTGCTGCAAGGGAGGAGCGGGCACATCTGCACTTCTTGTCTGAAGTGTGTTGCTGAAACCATCAAGCAAATGCCAAGTGAGCAGAGTTCGCTGCACAGAAGAAAATTGGAATCAGGCCTATTATGATTGCTGTGGATCATAAGCTATAAAGCAGGACCTATATAGCTCTTGCTGTGGACCATCTTGGTGTCAATTCAAGAATGATGCCATGTCTACTCATACTGAATAAAAAATTCTGTTTCCCAGGGGCAGTATGCCCTTCACTGAATCTAGGATGATCCCAGTTGATAGGCTGGGGTAGTGCTAACATAATCACAGTTAATGTTTATTGAGAGCCTTACATAGATTAACTCAGTCCCCCAACAGCCCTAGGAGGTAGGGACAGAGGTTTTATACCCCCAGGGTCTTGCTGACAGGCCTAGAACTTATGCCTGAAATTCAGCGGGTTTATTATTTTTGAGTAAGGAATTTCCCCATTAAAAAATGCAAATGGGACCCTTGAGATATGAAAGGTGAGGTTGCTTATTTACACTTCAAGGTGAACGAGGTTTCCAATGCTTTCTTATCTTACAGATTTTATGCATATTCAAGGAAGAATATTGCCAACTAGGAAGCAGAGGGGAGGGATGCTTAAGGACATAATTATAGTTTGGGCTGACATTGTTCCAAGGTTAACATGGATCCTGAATCTAGGTTATCCCCTAAATCTGCCCCATATCCTATATCTACAGATTACACTGCCATGCAATATAAGATTGAAATATTAAACTAAACCAACACACATGGAAAAGAAACCAACATATCTCCTTTTGCATTTATGTCATTCATTCAGTATAGTAAGAAAGTGGCAGGAGGTGGCATTATAGAGTTGAAAACATAGGACATTAGAGCTGAATCCATTTTCACCTCTTCAGATCTTGGCCTTGGGCAAATTATGAAAGGTGAGAGCCCTGCTGCCCTCAGTTCACACTGTAGGGCAACATCATCACATCACAGTGGTGCTTAGCACAAATGCCTGCGTCTCACTGCCTCCTTAGCCCTCTAGAGAGCAGGAGGCTTAGCTTTGCTATGATGTACATCAGTCTCCAGGATTTGTAGAAATCCCCTTTGGTAGGAATGTTCCACCATTTTTACCCAGCACCTTGAATATTGCGGAAATATGTGGTGTTCTTTTTGGAGAAGTTGTCAGCAACTACCAGCTGAAAGAGGGGTAGCTGTACTCTTTCTTGTCATTTTTGATCTTCACATGAAGAGAAGGATAACAGGAGAGGTGAAAGCAAATCTGGAAGCAGCCAGGCCGGTAAGAGTCAGGCTGTAAGGTGGAGAGAGACACAGCCTGCCCAACTCAAGACTTTCTCATTTAGAACAAAGTATGCGGCAGAGGCCTTCAACTTTAAGTTGGACCAAGATGTTTCCACACATGATCAAATGGTTTAATCACTATTCTAATACCTTCCAGTTGCCGTTGGGGCCTTAACAGGACTCAGATTATTTGAATATTTTCTATATTAATTCAAAGTGTGATGGCTTCTTTTCAGAACTTTATATCTAGGTTCATACATGTGTGTACACATAATATTTTCTTTTTTTGTATATTTTCTGATTATCAGTGACCAGTGTTTAGGAGGGAAAATCCTCTTGAGGAATGAGTGAAAATATCAAAAATCCTACTCGTCACTGTTTGTGGAACCATCTTTAGGGTTTTCTGCTGACATGTACATGTACGTCTACAACAATGGGCATGTGTCTTTTATCTTTATAATGTCATCTTCTGGTTTTTCTGCTGGGTTGGAGGACCCATCCTTTCCTTTCTCCTACTTGTCTCACACCTAGCACCTCCTTACCGCTTACACGAGATGAGAATATAAACCAGTTGTCAGATCCCTATAATGTGTTTTGGGAATATTGACTGGTACTCAGAGGTCAATCAGAATGAGGTTTTCTAAAGTATTGATGATGTTTTGTGTTACAGAAGATGACTCATTGTTTTTTAATAACCTTTTTATAGTTAAGTTTTAGAAGTAACCTAAGCTGTTTTCCTGTCTAGATTTAATTTGGAACTTGTGTGTATTCATTATATAGGACATTGTTACAGATAAAAATATACTGAGTTTTCACTTGCAAGCCATACATATTTGCATCTAAGTAGAAATTTGTCAAAGCTGAGTCTTTAGAAAAGCAGTGAGTACAAATATAATTTGTAAGCATTACAAGTTTAGTTTTAGAAGGCCATTTTGGGCCAGTAAGAATAGTGATTATAAAACCGTCTAGATTATGTACAAAAGTGTCTTGGCCCAAGTTAAAGGATACTAACTCCTGTCGTCGTGTTGCTGAAGCAAAAATCACATGGGCAGCTCAGCTAGCAAGACTGAATAAAACAAAATCTAAAAGCAGACAAGCCCCACGCCTCCTTTTGGTCTTGCAAAGCGTGAGCTGAGGAGGTGAGTGAGCAACTTCTCCACTCCCCAGCACTCACTCTTGTGAGGTGAAGGTGGAAACACCTCCTGCTACTGCTTGTGACCACATGGAAGATGACAGACAAGGCTGGCATTTGGTTTGCAGAAGGACATGAGGAATCAATTTCTTTCTTTTTTTTTTTTTTTTTTTTTTGAGATGGAGTCTCGCTCTGTCACCCAGGCTGGAGTGCAGTGGCACAATCTCGGCTCACTGCAAGCTCCGCCTCCCAGGTTCAAACAATTTTCCTGCCTCAGCCTCCCAAGTAGCTGGGATTACAGGCACATGCCACCATGCCCAGCTAATTTTTGGATTTTTAGTAGAGACCGGATTTCACCATGTTGGTCAGGCTGGTCTTGAATTCCTGAACTCAGGTGATCCACCTGCCTCGGCCTCCCCAAGTGCTGGGATTATAGGCATGAGCCACCATGCCCACTTGGGATCAGTTTCTAAGTCTGAGTTTTTTTGTTTTTTGTTTTTTTTTTTTGAGACGGAGTCTGGCTCTGTCACCCAGGCTGGAGTGCAGTGCCGCGATCTCGGCTCACTGCAAGCTCCGCCTCCCGGGTTCACGCCATTCTCCTGCCTCAGCCTCCCGAGTAGCTGGGACTACAGGCGCCGGCCAACATGCCCAGCTAATTTTTTGTATTTTAGTAGAGACGGGGTTTCACCGTGTTAGCCAGGATGGTCTTGATCTCCTGACCTTGTGATCCACCCGTCTCGGCCTCCCAAAGTGCTGGGATTACAGGCTTGAGCCACCGCGCCCGGCCCCAAGTCTGAGTTTTTTAACAGGATTAGTGACTTGATTTTTAATATGTAACAAGAAGAGTACCCACTTTATTGACAACTATAAAATGATGTTCTATCTTTGTGCCTTGGGCTTTCTTTCTGAAGGAAAAGTGAAAGTAAAGATAACTTTACGTTTATTTTAGACATGGCCTCACTCTGTCACCCAGGCAATGGGATGATCATGGCTTACTGTGGCCTCAACCTCCTAGCCTCAAGCAATCCTCCTGCCTTAGCATCCCAAGTCGCTGGAACTACAGGCACATGCCATCATACCCAGCTAATTTTTTATTTTCTGTAGAGGTGGGGATCTCACCATGTTGCCCAGGGTGCTTTAGAACTCCTGGCCTCAAGTGATCCTCCCACCTCAGCCTGGTATTACAGGTGTGAGCCACTGTGCCCAGCTTTAGTTTATTTGTAATGCTTTTTTACATCCTAGATGAGCACAATGCCTGGACTCCCCACCCGGCCCTGTTTTTATGATATTGATTTGGACCCTGAAACACAACAGGTGAATGGATTATTCTAAACAGGTAAGTTGTTACTGGGTAAGAATTTTGTTTTTTTCCTTATGTTGCTTATTTATGAATTATAGAGCTCAAACTGACGCTATAAAAATTCACATTCTAATGCTTTCAAAACATTTCTTTTCAGACTTCCCTGAGGGGAGAGGGGATAGGAATGAGAGTTGGCAATAACCAATGAGTTGAAATATTTATATTTCAACACATTTTTGGAAGAAGCGCAGCATGGCTTGTCACAGGTTGACAGTGTAGGGGAGAAAACTGCTGTCCAATAAACTACAGAGGAAACTACAGGAGGCATTAGACTCCCTCTGCTGAAGCCCCAGGAGGCTTGGGGTTCAGAGTTGATGACACATTGCAGGTCAGGAACAGCTGACGGTCTATATACTCTGAATAGGGAGTTAGAAGGCAAGAGTTAGTAAATGTCTTAGGAAGTATAATAGAAAATAGAAGGAAACAGGACCAATCTGGAAGTTCTTAGGACCTTATGTGAAAGGGCCCTGAGTACCGACTGCAGTGAGTGACGTTGCATTGTTTGATATTTTTGAAATTTCAACGGGATGTGTCTCTCCTTAGGCAGGTCCTTGGGGCTGGAGAAGCGAGCTGCAGTGTGCACTTATATTCTTAGACACGTCCTACGTGAAAATCCTAACATCTTTCTCCAGAGAATAAAAAAGTGGCTTGCCTATGAAAAAAATGAGAACTAGACTTAACACCCGTCTTATTGGTAATAAGAAGCTTTTAGACAATGGAGGAGTGTCCTGTAAGGTCACAGGAAGATGACTTTCAACATGTGCTCACACCTAACCGAATCTATCTGGATGTTTTCAGACATGCAAGGGTTTGCCGCCCCACATCTCTTCCTAAGAAGTTATTTAGCAATGTACTTAGCAAAATGAGGAATTAACCAAGAAAAAAGGAAGACATGAGTTTTGGGAAACTGAAGCCTCATTTGGACATTAGTGAAGGGGCATTCTGACAAGCATGCAGATGACCTAGAGTTACAAATCCAGTGTGAAACAGGTTGGGGAAGCACCTGAGAAAGACTAGAAAAAGCTAGAAAAGACAAGGATATCAAATGGTCATAGTACAAAACAAAAGCTCTTGCATTATTTGAGAAAGTTAAGGTCCAAGTAGAAGCAAACTGTAGTTTGATGCTAGAACACTATTCAAGTCCATTTATGGACATGTCCTAGAAGAGCTGGTGGCGGGAAAGGATGTAAATGTTAACAGCTTTGGCAATGTGAATGGGTAATGGTGCAGTATGGAAGGAACAGGAAACATTTCAGTGCTTAGAGAAAACATTTATTTCTTGTTTGTTTTTCCTTCCAGATCCTCATCCATCTTCAAGAAGCTACTTTGAAAGTCTGGCCAGTGTCTATTCAGGCCCACTAGGAGTTAGGAAATATAAGGAAGCCAAGAGAAGTCAGCCCCTGCCCAGAAACTAATAGTAGGAGTTTCCCGGGAAGTCATTTTCAGCCTTAATTCTCATCATGTATAAATTAACATAAATTACGCACATGTCTATTTACTTTAGTGACGTTCCACAGAATAAAAGGAAATAATTTTGCCATCTTGGTGTTGCAATATGAATTACAGCCTTAATAGACTGTGCCACACAGGTCTCTGCCATCCTTTGTGAGCTCATTTGTCAGGTAGACCCTTGGGCTGAAGACGCAAGTTGCAGTGTGCCTTTTATGATACTGTTGTGTTTAGAGGGAAACGTATGCATGCTTATGTATTTCTGAGAGGACACATAATTCAGGGGACCTCCTGGGAGGGTCGGGTTGGAAGCTGATGACTTAACTTTTTATCTTATAGCTTTGTTGTTGAATTTTGTTTTTCTACCCTGAGGAAGTATTGCTTATACAAGTTTTTGCCTGAACTTCCTTGGAATTCCCATTTCTGTCACAGCTTTAGCACTCTCTATGTTTAGAGTTCTCAAGAAGGATGGTCATACAGCACCAGCCTTAGGTGAGCCTCGCCTCTGTTGGTGCAGCAAGTATTCATTGAGTTTCTTCTAAATGCCTGGGCTCTACCCTTCCCTACAGACTTCCTTTTTTTTCTTTTTTTCTTTTCTTTTTTTTTTTTTGAGACAGTGTCTCTGTCATCCAGGCTGGAGTACAGTGACGCGATCTCAGCTCACTGCAATCTCCATCTCCTGGGTTCAAGCGATTCTCCTGCCTCAGCCTCCCAAGTAGCTGGGATTACAGGCATGAGCCGCCATGCCTGACCCATACTTTCTTTTTCCTAAAACATTAGGTTGGTAAAAACCACAATTACTTTTGCACCAACCTAATATTTTTTTCCTCCTCTTCTGGCTGGGCGTGGTAGTGGCTCATGCCCATAATCCCAGCACTTTGGGAGGCCTAGGTGGGTGGATCACTTGAGGTCCGGAGTTCAAGACCAGCTTGACCAACATGGTAAAACCCTGTCTCTACCAAAAATACAAAAAATTAGCTGGGTGTGGTGGCAGACACCTATAATCCCAGCTACTTGGGAGGCTGAGGCACGAGAATTGCTTGAACCCAGGAGTCAGGCTGTAGTGAGCTAGGATCATGCTGCTACACTCCAGCCTGAGAGACAGAGCTAGACTCTGTCTAAAAAAAAAAAGAAAATATTTTTCCTTCTCTTCTTGTTCTTTATCTTCTATCTCTCTTCTTCCTCTCCCATTTGTTTCCTTACCTTTTCCCCTCTGTCTTCCTCCACTGGATCCTTCCAGAGGATGCTGCATCTCACTGGTGCCAGTGCTAAACCCTGCTGATGTTGGCAGAGCAGTATTTTTCCCAGTGACCTTGGTTTTATTATTTTTAATTCCCTAGGTCCACATCAATGTTGTAATACAGTCGATTTTACAGTCCACAGAAATGAAGCAGTGCCTTGAGAGGCATATGGCAAAGGGGTCACAATGCAGAGCCCCAGCTCTATGGCGTAGAGCCTCACCCACCTCCCTGCCTTCACATCCTCACCATGGAAATAGGAGCACTGTTGGTACCTACCTCATAAGGGTGGTTCTGGAATTACTCAAACACATCATCTAAGATGCTTTGTACAGGGCCTGGCACATTGTAAGCACTTGTCAGTTCCTGTTGCAAAGCATCATCCAGGCCCTGTTTGCACAGTTATTGCTTCTGGTACTTTTTTTTTTCTGCTGGGGGTGAAGAGTCGTGCTTTGTTGCCCAGGCAGGAGTGTAGTGGCGTGATCTCGGCTCACTGCAACCTCTGCCTCCTAGGTTCAAGTGATTCTCCCGCCTCAGCCTCCCAAGTAGCTGGAATTACAGGTTCACACCACCATGCCTGGCTAACTTTTTGTATTTTCAGTAGAGATGGGGTTTTGCCATGTTGGCCAGGCTGGTCTCAAACTCCTGGCCTCAAGTGATCCTCCCACCTTGGCCTCCCAAAGTGCTGGGATTACAGGCGTGAGCCACTGTGCCCGACTGCTTTCTAGTACATTTCTTAAATGTCCTATGAAACTTCACCTGGAATGGGATTTGCTGGGAATTAATTTTATAGACAAGGGAAGGATGCAGTCTTGTTAGATATGGTTACTTAAAGATCATCTTAAAGGATTTAGGTTTTCTTATATTGCCAAAAACCACGTGGGTTTAAATCCTCAATACTGGTAGGGGCTGGGCATGGTGGTTCACACCTGTAATCCCACCACACTCAGCTGAGTTTTGGAGTTTTGGTTTTTGTAGAGATGGGGTCTCACTGTCTTGTCCAGGCTGCTGAGGCAGGAGGATCACTTGAGCCCAGGAGTTCAAGACTAACCTGGACAAGTCAGACCCCATCTCTACAAAAAACAAAACCCCAAAATTCAGCTGAGTGTGTGGTGCACGCTTGTAGTCCTAGCTGCTTGGGAGACTGATGTGAGAGGTTTGCTTGAGCCCAGGAGTTGGAGGCCACAGTGAGCTATGACTGAGCCATTGCACTCCAGCCTGCACAACAAAGCAAGACCCTCTGTCAAAATAAAAAAGACCTATAGAAGCATTCGTGCTTGGGGTAACTATTAGCATGTGCTGGCAGAGAAAGTCTAGTGCCTTTACCTTGGTGCTAAGAGTCCCTCCAGAGAGTGGCTTTCCCGTCCCTTTCTCTTCTCTGGGCTGCTAATGCCTTCCTTCCCCATATTAGTAACATTACTGATAAACAAATTGTACATTCTGTGATCTCACTTCAGAGGCTGTTTCTGTGCATTGAAGATGTACATACAGTCTTATTTCAAAAGAGATAGCATTTATGTGCTGCCACATTAAACAGATTGCAACAGTATTACTACTGAGTTTGTGTTGACTCTGTGCAACCCTCATGGTGCCCAGGAACAGATGAAACCACCAGAGACTTGGAGCCTCAGGTTCATTCAATAGTGTCCCAGGGAACGGTGTTGAAGGGCTTACTCTCAGAAGGCCTCTGAAATGTAAGAGCTATTAACAAGGAGTTATAAGTCATTTTTGGTAGCTATAGGCCCAGGCAGTGGGTAGGCAGAGATCAAGATGGGAGAAATGGTAAGATCAGTAGAGTATTGCTCAGATAAATATGTAAGCTATTTTACTGGCACACTGTATCTGGTGATATTAACATGATAAGCTATAGTCTGGATAATTTCTCATCAGATTGGAGAAATATATTTATAGCCTATTTCCTGTTATATAATGAAAAGCTACTAATGGGGTAGTAGACAATGATATGGGTAATAGCTTAAACAGCCTTCATTGTCACTTACCTGAATTCAGGAATGACAGGTTTCTTTCATGCATGAGGTACTGGATACATTAAACACACACACACACACACACACACACAGATATAGCATTGAGTTCTAGTCATATCCTAAAGAAAAACCATGGTGCACTATGTTATAGTACGATACTATGTGTGAGTGACTCTGTGTGTGTATGTGTGTTGGTGGAGGTCAGGGATGACTTGTTTGTAATATACCTTAAGGAAGTCTGTCTGAATTTGCCCTTTAAATACTAAATAAATTCACCTCTTACCTCAGACTGCCTTTCAGTTCCCTTTTACTAATTTTGTTTAAAAGAAAGGCAAGTGAAGGCCGGGCATAGTGGCTCACACTTGTAATCTTAGCACTTCAGGAGATCAAGGCAAAAGAATTGCTTGAGCTCAGGAGTTCAAGACCAGCCTGGGCAACATAGGGAGACCCCCATCTCTACAAAGAAAAAAAAGAAGAACCTGGGCATGTGGTCGCATACCTGTGGTCCCAGCTGCATGGGAGGCTGAGGTGGGAGGATTGCTTGAGCCAGGGATTATACCACTGCACTCCAGCCTGGGCAACAGAGCAAGACCCTGTCTCAAATAAAAATAAAAATAAGACAGCTATACTACCCTGTCTTCACTTAAATAAGCTCATATTTTTTGCCTGAAACTCTTGCAAACTCCCAGGACTGCTAGTTTTGAGATACCTTGGATCTCAATAAAGAATAGTTCTCAATTGCTTATGAGTATAATGTATTTCTTTTGGCTTAAAGTTCAACACTGGCAACAAGTAGGGCTAGCAACCCATACAGAGATATGAAGACCATTTCCATAGACGTGTTTGCTGAGTGAAGAAGGCTGACTGAATTTTTTTTTTTTCTTTTGAGACAGGGTCTCACTTTGTTGCCCAGGCTGGCGTGCGGTGGTGAAATAGTGGCTTACAGCAGCCTTGACCTTCTGGGCCCAAGTGATCCTCCTGTCTCAGCCTCCTGAGCTCCTGAGTAACTGGGACCATATGTGCACCACCATGCCCAGCTAATTTTTAAAATTTTTTTGTCTCCCTATGTTGCCAAGGCTGGTCTCAAACTCTTGGACTCAAGCCATCCTCCTGCCTTGGCTTCCCAAAGTGCCGGGATTACAGGTGTGAGCCACTGCACCCAGCCCTGAATTCTTAATTACAACTAAACTAGATGCTTGTGGATTTTCCTGTTTTACAACTCTTGCCTCTTTTATCTGTAAATTTAAGATCTTGACAGTTTATATTTGGCTTTGCTTTTGTGTCCCAAGAGTTCTTTCCTTGATAAGCCTATGTGGAAACTACGGAATCTTACAAATATAAAACATTTCCAGAAAAACATACAAAAATGGACACCTGACATTTACACTCCCTAAGATCGTGATCCTGTTGAAGAAAGGAGATGAACGCGGCTGCTTTTCAGTAGCTCCTCTCCACCTTACCAGGTTCTTCATCTGGATGCTATGTTGTGGGGGCCTGAGGAGGAGGCTGGGATTGTGATGGATCCTACTAGATTTTACAGCTGGAGCTCCCAGGAATGCCCTCATAGGGAATGTCCTGAAGGGAATCGTGGGTAACTTGTAAGCTATCTCAACTTATTTTTGGAACTATGTAAGATATAAGATGGATGGAGCTGGGTTCCTGTGCCTTTCTCGCCTTGTCCGCATGGAGATGCAGCTGCTCCTGCAGGCCAAAGTTCTGCACGAATCACCTCCACCTGCTTCCCACTGGGAGACAAAGGTCTGAGAGCCTGTTTGGCGATGAACCACGATGATTTTTTTTTTTTTTTGAGACGGAGTCTCGCTCTGTCGCCTAGGCTGGAGTGCAGTGGCCGGATCTCGGCTCACTGCAAGCTCCGCCTCCCGGGTTTACGCCATTCTCCTGCCTCAGCCTCCCCAGTAGCTGGGACTACAGGCGCCCGCCACCGCCCCCGGCTACTTTTTTTGTATTTTTTAGTAGAGACGGAGTTTCTCCGTGTTAGCCAGGATGGTCTCAATCTCCTGACCTCGTGATCCGCCCGTCTCGGCCTCCCAAAGTGCTGGGATTACAGGCTTGAGCCACCGCGTCCGGCCTACGATGATCTTATACTCAAGTCGCTCCTGAGAAAGTCGGGTTTCTTTCTGTTTCCATTTATATATGTAATTTTCGCTTCAAACAAAAATGATCTCGCTACTCTATACACAGTTTTGAATCCTGCTTTTAAAATGCGATGTCTGCCTTGTCTTTAAATATTCTGAGGGGGAGGAGAGGACATGTGTAACAGGACTGTCTATAATTTGAAACCGGACCTCACCATTTAGCGTCTCAGAAACGCGGGGTTCATTGCCCTGGCCGCCCCCCCGCCTTCCCTCCGCCACCCACCCCGCCCCAAGCCTTCGGCTGGCTCTCTCTCGCGCGGTCCCCGCCTCGGCGCTGATGTGGTCTGGCGGCAGAGATTGGCGCCCGGGCGGAGCACGGTGGCCTTCCCCGAGGCAGGCAGGCTGCTGCTGCAGGTGGGTCCCGGCGTCCGTGCCGCCCCCCGCCTCCCGCGGTCGCCCCGCCCCTGCCCGCCCGCTCAGCTCCGCTCCGCTCGCATTGGCGCTGCGGGCTGTCTGTCCCCGCGCGGTGGGGAGGGGGCGCACCCGGCGTCGGGCTCTGCAGAGGGCGCCTTGCTCCGGATGCGACCGCGGCTCCCTGGAGGCCTGGGCGCCGGGCCCCGCGAGCGCGCCGCCACCTTGGGAGCAGTGTTGGCCAAGGACCCCGACGCCCTACGTGAGTAAAGGCAGGGCGGGGAGCCTGCTGGAGAGGAGGGTCGGGGGTAGTGTCCGGTCAGCGGACCGCGGAGTGGGCAAGAGGTGCCCACTGGCCATGGGGAATGTGAGCCCCCTGAGGTGCTGGGAGTAAGAACGCGGGAGGTCGCTTGTCCGCAGAAATCCGCGGCCAGGACGACCCTCATCAGGTCTGCCCACCTATCACCTTCGCGTTACAGCTTGTCTTAGAAGCATGGGTTGCCGGTGGCTTTTTTCCTTCTTTATCCCTCTTTGGGAAATGTGATTTTGGGTTTCTGGCCATTACATTATAATTCTGCAGACAGCTTGAAGCTGGGTTATCTGTTCCACGCCCCCGGCATTTTCCTTTTTGAGTACTTTATCCTGCGCTCTGTCTCCTGCCATAAGGGGCGTCAAGCCAGAATTCGAGATTCCTTCCTCCAGGAGGAAGCTTCGTGGTCCATATCTGGTGCTGGGAAAGATGCATTGCTTTCCTCGGGTAGTGGATGTTCTTTGCTGCTCAAGGGAAAAAGGAAAGGGAGTGTTTTCTGTGACATGAGACTTGAAATTCTATCAGGAAATGAGCACAGGGACTTTAAGATTTCCTGAGGCGGTAAAGCTACCCTTGCTGGTTAAGAGCAAATCATTTGCAGTCTGACATTCTGCAAAGTTTTAATGTCTACAGACTGCATTATTTTCCCCCTTCAGTTAAGTTTCTGTTTGGGCATTCGTTTTATTTCTAGTGTGTGAGACACATTCAAGTGAGCTTCTCAAACCATTGTCTTTGCGCAATCCAGGTTAGTTTCAAATGATACACTCCTGAACTCATTTCAATATTTCTGTTATGTGGTAATACAGCCTCTGCTTAACAAAAGTGCTCAGGTGCTGAAAACTCACAAGAGGTGAGAAGATTTAAACAGAGTTATCAGCTGAGGTTCTAGTGCTCACTGAAACATAAATGTGAGGAGAAACACTGTCAAATGTTCATATTTTAGTTCCGTCATTGTTCTAGAATGACTTTATCTTTCTGTTAGAGGCATACAGTATGAAACACCCAACCTAAGAGAATATTTACTTAGATCATAAACTGATTTTCAGGGTTCCAGTTCTTTCTACAGTTCATAAAATTATGGGTTACCCAGATGAAACTTCAGTGAAGGATTTACATAAAAACAATATAAAGAATGAGTCCCTTTGCTTATTTTAGGGCATCTACCCACTAAAATTCATAGGATCTTTATTAGATAATCACCTCCCATTTCCGTTCTTTGGTGCCATCATACCATTCTGAGGATTAAATTTTCAATACACCTTTGTATTATCTAACAGTTTGCCAATTGCATAGTTTGTCAACTTATTTTTGGCTGTTAAATTCGTTCCTGAACCAAAAAAACAAAATATAAAGAATTTCAAAAGCTTGGTTTTCAAATAACAAGAACTCAGACTACTCTTGGTTCAATTATGAGTTGATAAGTGCCTTATGATTAAATGACCATTAATTAAATTTTAAATTTTTTTACTAATGAATATACTGCAGATTAGTATCTCCAGACAATTCATTTTCTGATGAAACTCTTAAAGCCCAGTTTCAGAACATAAGCTTTAAGCAACAAGCAATCTTGTGTTTAATCTGAGCTGTTAACAGCTCTGCCCTAATCTCAGCCAAATTGCTTCATCTGTAGATGGTGATACCACCATCTTTGTAATATTGTGGTGAGGATTAGAGATGTATGTAAAAGTGTGTGCACTGCCTAATACCCAAGAATTGCTCAATAAATGTCAGCTATTATTACTCTTACTGACCTCCAACTATGTGCAGATTATGGTGGAAACATGTGATACAGCAAATACAGTACTTAAATGAAAATGTCAAAATTATACAACTAATTTAAGAGTGGGAAATGACAGTAATGCTAAATTTTCCTAAGAATATGTATGAAAAGTAGCACTTCCTTGATGGAACATACATTTTTAGAACAGAAACCTTATGTTATAATGGAAAAACTAGAGAGTCAAAGTCTCTAGTTCTAACTCTGGCTATGACCTTATCTAGCTGCATGGCTTTTAACAAGACAATTGCTCCCCTCTGGAGTTCAGTTTCGTCATCTGGCTGGATTTGAGTAATCTCAAATAATCTCTAAAGTCCTTTGCAGCTTTAAAATTATTTACTGAGTGTGACAAAAAATACATTAGCTTGTTTTTCATCCTGCACTTCATTTTTTGTTCTTTCTGTTGTTTGCTTAATTTGCACTTTAGAGTCATAAGCAATTCACACAGACAACACAACTCAAGAACTAATAATATCAGACTTGCAGGGTAATCCAAAATGAAGTTTCAACAAAGAAGATAAAACAATAGAATCACATTGAACTCTTTAATAGGGCCAAAGTAAACCCCAACGTTTATTCTCCAGTCATTTCATTATTATATGGAAAATATGCCTGGTAGAATCTTATACATTCAGCTGAAATAGTCTCCATAGAAAATAATAGGCTCATAGTGAAATAAAATACCACTTTCTTTTCTCTCATCAGGTTGATCTTTAAATAAAGCAAAAATTTATTCAAGAAAGGGCTTTCATCAAGAAAGTAAAGAGAGAAATGACAAGCAATAGAGAAACTGGGCATTTCTATACTAGAGAAACCACCTGAAACAACTGCATGGAGTAAGATGAAAGGTATGAATATGCCTGGACGAAATTTTACCTAGTGTGACATTTTTGCCCATCTTTTTGTCACAAAAGGCTGCTAAGGAAGAGAGAATATAGTTTTCTAGAGAATAAGAGTACAGTGTAAAAATGGAAACCACAGTTTCAGAAATTCATGTAGAAAACAAGGATGAGAAGAGATCAGCAGAAGGTAGTCCTGGGGCTGAAAGACAGAAGGAAAAGGCATCCATGCTTTGCTTCAAGAGAAGAAAGAAAGCAGCCAAAGCACGGAAGCCCAAAGTTGGCTCTGAAGCTGCTGATGTGGCAAGGAAGTGTCCCCAAGAAGCAGGAGCTTCTGATCAGCCAGAGCCCCCACAGGGGGCCTGGGCCTCACTCAAACGTCTTGTAACACGCAGGAAAAGGTCAGAGTCTTCAAAGCAGCAAAAGCCATTGAAGGCTGAAGTGCAACCTGCAATAAACGCTGAGGATGTTGATCTTTCTAAGAAAAAGGCAAAATCTAGACTTAAGATTCCCTGCATAAAATTCCCAAGAGGGCCAAAAAGGAGTAATCATTCCAAAATTATAGAAGACTCAGACTGCAGCATCAAAGTCCAGGAAGAAGCTGAAATTTTGGATATACAAACACAGACCCCATCGAATGATCAGGCAACAAAGGCTAAGTCAACCCAGGATCTAAGTGAAGGCATCTCACGGAAAGATGGTGATGAAGTCTGTGAATCAAATGTGAGCAATAGCATAACTTCTGGAGAGAAAGTGATTTCAGTAGAACTTGGATTAGATGACGGGCATTCTGCTATTCAAACAGGAACTCTAATCCTTGAAGAAATTGAAACGGTCAGGGAAAAACAAGATGTTCAACCCCAGCAAGCAGGCCCACTTGAAACTTCAGAAACAGACCATCAGCAAACAGTATTTTCTGATGTTCCACCTTTACCTGCAATCCCAGCTCAACAAATTGTGGAAGAAGCCAGTAACAATATCCTAAAAAGTGCACCAAATGGGAAAGACTATGAAAGTAGAGAGATTGTAGCTAAAGAAACTAAGCCAAAAGATACTGAATTGAGCCAAGAATCAGATTTTAAAGAAAATGGGATCACTGAAGAGAAATCCAAATTAGAAGAAAGCAAACGAATAGAGCCAATTGCTATTATTATTACAGACACTGAAATCAGTGAATTTGATGTTAAGAAATCAAAAAATGTCCCTAAGCAATTCTTAATTTCAACTGAAAATGAGCAAGTAGGGGTTTTTGCTAATGATAATGGTTTTGAGGATAGAACTTCAGAACAATATGAAACACTCTTAATTGAAACAGCCTCTTCTCTCGTCAAGAATGCTATTCAGTTGTCAATAGAACAGCTGGTTAATGAAATGGCCTCTGATGATAATAAAATAAACAATCTTCTACAGTGACTTACTCTCCAGAGTCATGGCAGAAAAAACAAGCTTAATGAAGAATTCTTTTATACATTTGTGGCATTTCTTACTCAGTAACAAATGAGAGATTTATCATCTCTAGAACTTAAAAGGTACAATTCCAGCGCAGAAGTGCTAAAGATTAAGTCAAGTTTGTAAAACTCTACCACTGAAATGCAGTCACTTCTGGATTGGAGGAAGTCAGCACAGATTGCAGTATAAAGTGACATAACATACAGGGAGTTGCTAAAACGGCATATGGAGATTGGAGTGCTTTGGGGGAGGAAGATGTATTTATTGAGCACTTATGGTATGCCATAAGCTTTTTAATGACCTCTGATATAACAAAGTCTGGTTTCCTTTTGATAATTCAGCTGTGTATAGGCTAACATCACATTGAGTTTTTCAAAACGTATTTTTTACAGTGCACATATATGTTGTTTAAAATGGTGAATAAAATGAGCTACTTTTGTGAATGTGATTTGTAATTGTTACATTCCTAAGCAGTAGGCTTAACTCAAAAAATACATTGCATTTTCCCAATTTCAGCAGATAGTGTGCAGAATACGCATATTGAAATTAAACGTGAGTGGTTTTCTAGTCTTAAGTCCCTTATAAGAGCTATTTGGCCAGGTGCGGTGGCTCACACCTATAATCCCAGCACTTTGGAGGCCAAGGAGGGTGGATCAGCTAAGATCAGGAGTTTGAGACCAGCCTGGCCAATGTGGTGAAACCCTGTCTCTACTGAAAATACAAAAATTAGCCGGGCGTGGTGGGGCGCGCCTGTAATCCCAGCTACTTGGGAGGCTGAGGCAGGAGAACTGCTTGAACCCGAAAGGTGGAGGTTGCAGTGAGCCAAAATTGCACCACTGCACTCCAGTCTGGGCACCAGAGCAAGACTCCATCTCAAAAAAGAAAAAACAAAAAAAGGAGAACCATTCACAAATCCTTCAATCAGGCAAATTGTTACTAAGTGCATAAGTGTAGAAACAAGGAGTGGGTTTTTCCTTCTCTTCTTTCTGCCTCAACAGATCTGTATATATCCATTTCTGCATGGATTTATCTGTGAAAAGTTAAAAAATGAAACAGCAAAAACAAAACAAGGGGAATATTATTCTTCATCCAGAAGAAGGGAAAATTCCCAAGTAAATTATCACAGATAATATAGGATTCATCTTGTAGAATTACTTCTTTAAGAGCCATATTCATCAACCTCTCTCCAAAGAGGGGAGAGTAGATTCAAAGCCAGGCTGGTAGTAATGGTCCTGGAAAATCCTAATAATCTAGTGCAAATATTATTTTTGGCCAAAAGTGAGCCATGAATGTGGGTGAATAGAAAGTGAAAAGTTAAAGCACATTATAATTTAAATGTTAGTATTACCTCCTGTCTGTGTGTTGAGAGAAACCAGTAAAAAGCATTTTACATGGATATTGAAAATTAACTTTTTCATCATTATTTTCTTTTCTTTTCTTTTTTTGAGACGGCGTCTTGCTCTGTCACCCAGGCTGGAGTGCAGTGGCGTGATCTCGACTCACTGCAAGCTCCACCTTCTGGGTTCATGACATTCTCCTGCCTCAGCCTCCCAAGTAGTTGGGACTACAGGCGCCTACTACCACACTCGGCTGATTTTTTGTATTTTTAGTAGAGACGGGGTTTCACCATGTTAGCCAGGATGGTCTCAATCTCCTGACCTCGTGATCCTCCTGCCTCGGCCTCCCAAAGTGCTGGGATTACAGGCGTGAGCCACTGCACCCAGCCTTCAATACTATTTTCAATCCAGATATACTTTACAAAAATGAGAAGGGCTTATTTGCATTTTTATTTACATATTGAAAGGGAAGCATCTGATCTCATCAATGATTGCCATATTTTTTGAAACAGTAATCCTATTTCAATCTTTCCTTGTGTGAAATGGCCATAATACCACAATGCACTTCCCTACCTCACAGGTTAGGATTCAAAGTGTGTATTCCCCCATTGTGTAAATTGAGTGATTGTGTTTACTACTTGAAACAGATGAAATAATAAAGATGAAGTATGAGATGTAAGGTATTTGTTCAAGAGCTCCACGTGGAGGAAAGAATGCAAATTAGATGATTTTAAATGATCTTGGGTGAATTCTTGCATTGTGTATGGATTGCATATAGAAAGTATTTGCTACTTTGTCCTACAGAATCAGCTTCGTTTCTTTCTGTAAATACATATTGAGACCTCTATCAAAAGAAACTAATCTGACTTTGAAATTGAACCAAATCATGGATATTATTAGCAAGATTCTTTGCTGAAGTGCAAAAATATTTCCCCCAGATTTTCCTACCTTCACGCTTATAATCTTGGGGGGGGGAAATCCTTCAATTTAGCAAGATGAAAAGTGTATCATTCAAAACACATGACCCAAGAAGTCAATTTCTTTTAATTGTACAACTTTTAAACTTAAAAAAAAAAAAAAAAAAAAGATGAAGTCATCTTCTCTGAAAACACTATTTAACTCACTATATATGGTGCTAATGGACTTGGACAGCTACCAACTATCATATTTAAAAGTGAACAATTTTAAAAACCTGGTAAGGTTGGTGCATTTTACAGTGTACTGAAGAATCCTGTCCTCATTTACTGCAAGGATGCCTCCAAGCCAATACACTTGCATTGTAAATGTTTAGTAATCTCATGAACAAGCAAAAAGTATAGCATTACCGTTATTGAAAATATTTTGGGGGATTTTAAAAGAAACAGATAAATGGTAAATATGTATATTGAATTTTTTGGTTAAGAAAGTAAAATGTTATCTAATGCTAGGTTTTTACTTTTTTCACTGTGGTTTAATATATATTTTTGGTTAGAATGTATTGATTGTTTTTATGATGAGATGTATATTTTACTTGCATTCATTCTTAAGTGGTTTCTGTTTTTCTATTGAGAATAGCTGTTGAATTAAGTACGATTTCAGGTAGAAAAAGGAATTCAGAAATTAATTGGTCTCAATCAGATTATATGTGCTACATGGCCAAATCCTATTACAGTGAATTCTAAGGTGATTCAAATTGTTTTATTGTTATAGAAATATGCAGAAATCAGATGGCTTCAAAGTCATAAAATATTTTTCTTGTAATAGTATTTAAGCAATTTGACCTTATATGTAAACATTAAGTGAATATAAATAGGTTCTGGTTCAATTCATGTCCATTTAATGACATTAAAATAATTTATTAGGAACACCACATGAATTTCCTTTACATTTGCTGTGGTATAAATTCTGCTTTTAATGAATGTTTATTTATTAGCCAAAATTACGTTTCTCTTTGAACCCAGAATTTTACAAGGCTGGGGGTTGGGGACGGGGATTATTGGATACTTGTTAACTTTTTCAGCATATTATCATCCCTCTTTTAAGAGTCAAGTATTATTCACTTTGCTTCTTACAACCCAGAGAAGGTGAAAATTCTTCTCTATTTTATGTAGCAGTATTCACTTAACATTTTTTCAAAGCACTTTATAGGATATAAAAATAGTACCCGAAGTAAAGGTAGCAGAAAACAAAAGAACTTTCAAACAGAAATTATGTTCCCTGCCACCTCCTCCACCTCAAAGAATAATAAGCATGTGGCACAAATGGAGTTCTTCAGAAAAGCTGTCTGCATAATTTTCCTTCAAGGTAATGTGTTTGACAGCATGAAGTTTGTGATGATCTTACTTGGTCTACTATTTAGTGGAGTCTTAGAATCTCTTTTATTTACTTCTGAGAGATTGTTATTTCACCAGTATGTGTGAACAGGCTTGCTAAAGGCATTAAAGATATGGATCATGAGGGCACCAAATTGGCTTCTGTATGCAATCCAGCATTAACTTCATCCATAAATTTCTAACTTCAAGTTGCCTTATTTTTTATAGTTAAGAATGTTTTTAGAGGTTTACAACAGAATTTTAAAAATAATTGTCAGGCTTTAGAATCCCATTGTTTGAAAAGATCCTTTTAATGTCAACTTTATTGAAATATGTAGTCAACTTTCTAATTTCATCTGATACTCAATACAGCAGGATTTGATTTTTCTGCCTGCCATTTCTGCATTAAAAAAAAAATCCTCATTTAGGATTTAGAGTTATTTAGGTTCAAATTCCTATGATGTTTTATTGGGTAACATGAAGTCTCTTATACATAATTCAAAATTTCAATCCATGGTATATTTTATGGTACATTTTTGAAAAGAAAATTTGTAATGCTCCTTAGTTACAAAAATTAGAAGGAAGCTACATAAAATGCAGGTGTCCTAATTAAATTCAATTTAATTCAACACACGTATTAGGCATAACTCATACCTAACACTATTTGATAAGGGGGACAGGCTCCCTGCTCTCCAAGAGCTCAACCTAGGGAGCAGTGACAACAGAAACTGGGTTGGGGTTAAGGCAAAGAGCCATGGATAATGCTGCAACATGAATGGCATAGATGGGAGTACACAGAGAGAGCAATTAATTTTGGTGTGGGGAAGGTGGTGCTCTGAATACAGCAGCAGTTTGAAAGTGTTCCATTTTTAAATAAACAGTATGCTCATTTTTTGATTTGTGACTAGGTGTAGAAAAAAGCCTGCATAGTGTTACATATTTATAGTAGTTCTTTGTAAAAATGTTAAGTGGATGAGCTATTATGAAAGTAAAAGTGTCAATTTTTTCTCATTAAAATTAGTACTAAATTACTGTGGATCAGATGATAATATTAAATAATACTCTGTAGAAAAAACGTTTAAAGTTGAATTAATTTATGTACTGATTATTAATACAAAATAAATGTTATATTGACTCATGTTTGTTTATTCAGATCTTTTAAAAGAACTGTGGGCAAACTATGTTCATTTCCTAAAACTACAAAGATCACATTGATGGAACTACTGAGTTTGCACTACCAAAAGTTCTACCCTGCTAATTGGAAATTGGACAGAGATTTCACAATAACACTCCTAAAACAGTCCTTCAGCAAGAGAAATAAAAACACCTAAAATGTTGAACTAATTCAACCAAAAGGGCAGTTCTGAATTTGATGACATTTGTGAATTTGACAAAAACACACTGTTTTCATCTCTTGCTATACTCATTAGTTGTCTTTTCTGCATTCACCTATGAATTGTTTTTTTTTTTTTTTTTTTTTTTGAGGCGGAGTCTCGCTCTGTCGCCCAGACTGGAGTGCAGTGGCCGGATCTCAGCTCACTGCAAGCTCCGCCTCCCGGGTTTAGCCATTCTCCTGCCTCAGCCTCCCGAGTAGCTGAGACTACAGGCGCCCGCCACCTCGCCCAGCTAGTTTTTTTGTATTTTTAGTAGAGACGGGGTTTCACCATGTTAGCCAGGATGGTCTCGATCTCCTGACCTCGTGATCCACCCGTCTCGGCCTCCCAAAGTGCTGGGATTACAGGCTTGAGCCACCGCGCCCGGCCACACCTATGAATTGTTAATAATCTTTATGATTTTTCAAATGACTAATCAATGTGAAAATGCTAGAATTATTCAGATAGTACGTACTAAAGGTGGGTGTTTAAAAAGTTCTGTATTTACTAAGGCACTGATTTCATTTTGGTAATGTTAACACCCTATCTTTTCGTAACCACAGCCCAGTGATAACAATCAGGCTCTAGGAAGGACTGTACTTTCCAAATCTTGGGACCAATTTAAAACTATCACCTTAAAAGTCGTAAAACTAAACCTGGCTTCAAAGCAAAATGCCTTCTTAATGTACAAACACGGTAATAGCGTAGCTAATATTTCACATTTTGCAGGCTTTTTAAAAGTTTTATGGTTTGGCGCGGTGGCTCACGCCTGTAATCCCAGCACTTTGGGAGGCCGAGGTGGGCGGATCACAAGGTCAGGAGATCGAGACCATCCTGGCTAACACCGTGAAACCCCCGTCTCTACTGAAAATACAAAAAATTAGCCAGGCGTGGCAGCATGTGCCTGTAGTCCCAGCTACTCGGGAGGCTGAGGCAGGAGAATGGCATGAACCCGGGAGGCGGGGCTTACAGTGAGCCCAGATCATGCCACTGTACTCCAGCCTGGGCGACAAAGCGAGACTGTCGCCAAAAAAAAAGTTTTATTAAATCTCATCTTCTTGGTTTTTTTAAAAAAAGATACACTACACTTCACAAAACTTCTCCTCACAGGCAATTCTGCTAATCCCTTTTTAGACCTACCTTTTTTTTTTTTTTTTTTTTTTTGAGACAGAGTCTCGCTCTGTCGCCCAGGCTGGAGTGCAGTGGCCAGATCTCAGCTCACTGCAAGCTCCGCCTCCTGGGTTTACGCCATTCTCCCGCCTCAGCCTCCCAAGTAGCTGGGACTACAGGCGCCCGCCAACTCGCCCGGCTAGTTTTTTGTATTTTTTAGTAGAGACGGGGTTTCGCCATGTTAGCTAGGTTGGTCTCGATCTCCTGACCTCGTGATCAAGCCGTCTCGGCCTCCCAAAGTGCTGGGATTACAGGCTTGAGCCACCGCGCCCGGCCTAGACCTACCTTTAATGCTGACGTCTGGAGTCCCCAGCCCTTTTGTGAATACCTACCTTTCTTTCTTTTTTCCTTCCTGAAAGCTTAAGCTTACTGAAGGTTAAGTTCCTGAGCTTAGGAAAGAGAGTATGCGTGTTTGCACACTACACATTCACAGAAAGTCCTCTGCAAAACTGAGTGTGGGCACAATGAGCAGTGCAGGGAAACCTAGGTGAGGAGAGGACGGTGTGGCGCCGAGCCTGGGCAACTCCCAGCCTTAAAATTGTCTCTGTAAACTCCACCCTATCATAACAATAGGAGCAGTGTCTCCCAGTTTCAGGACATTAGCAAGACTAGATGCACTTTCCCCACCACTTGCTTTGTGGTGAAACTCAAAAAGAACTTTTGGCCTTGATCTGACAGTGCTACTATGGGAGAAGGATTATACACTTTTTCACAGCTGTACTTGTGGTCTTAGGACCCAGGCCTTCCATTTCTGCACTCCTGGGAGATAGGGAGCACAAGGTGACACCGAAGCAGATGCAGTCATTTGTACACTTGTAACCGAACCTTTTATTCCCCAATCCCTAGTCTGACATCTAAGCTGTTAGGTCACAGAAAGGTCTGGTTAGCATGGCTACACGTGGGTTTCTGTACCACATCTGTGATGAAATCACCATCACAATGCAGCTTCAGGCATGCATGTGCTGCTAATCAAATATCTATAAATTACAATGCAAAGGTTCCATATGGAATGGCCATTTGCAGCGTAAGAACTTTAGAATATCACTTCTGTTTAAACAGTTCTTTCAAAACTAGAGTATTTCTATCCTCCTGACAGAATGACTAAGTTAGAACTGCCTTGTACTCTATATGGCTGAGATGCAGAAAATGCCAAAACAATTGGTCACGACTCAATTCAGGTAAAAAAAAGTCAACCTGAGTTTTTGATCTTTTATCCAAATGGACCCTAAATGGCCTTATCAGTAATTGTCCTGATTTCAGGGTGAATTTGTTTAGAATTCTTTAAAAAACCCCTCAGCATCTGGCTGTTGTGTTTTTCCTGAAGGATTAACAGTGAATAATGATAATCATTAGGGTTCATCAAACTCTAAGACTTATATTTTTCTGAGTGGTATGAATCTTTTTCTCATTGAGGTATAATTTACATACAGCAAAATCCATCCTTTTAATACAAGTTCTACCAATTTTGACCAAGACATTAGTTGTGTCACCTATGGGTAATTTTAAATCTTATTCTGATTTCTATACCACTTGTCTATCTTAGTTTAATCCTGACTTTATCAGTGAAAACTGCTACTTGCTGCAGAAATTCAAAATAAGGCCTTCTTAAACCCAATGTTTAAACCAGGATAAAGAAACGCAAGGCTGTCATGCACAGCTGTGTCATCGGCACAGCACAACTTTGGGAGAAGCCTTCATTCAATTGAGGCACCCCTAGCACTGTGTTGTGTACTGTCTGCATGGCCATCATAGTGGCTCTGAGTGTAGCCAGCAGCTTGAGAGAGCAGCAAAACTGTGGTATGTTGATAGTGAAATAGGAGATATTTAAGATTTAAAAAAAAGGAATCTTTCCTTTGTATGTCTTTCCTCATAGACTTTAAAATACTGTGATAGAGAGGACAGAAACCACTGAGCTCACACCACCAGACTGCACACATGTGAAAAAAGAGCAATGTTGGGAAATGAGAACTGGTTAGCTAGGAATATTGTTGAGATTCACTCCCCTCGAATCTTTGATCTGCATTGTAAAACGTCTCCCCTTGCCTTTGCAAATATATTTTCGCCTTCAAAAAGTAACCGGTGTGACTTCACTTTCTACAGAACCACTCCAGGTTCTTCAGGTTTTCGTCCCTATATGGTAGTTCATAAATGCCAGTTCAAAAAAAATTTTTAATTACCTGCATATGGTCTGAACTCAGTTTCATATGGCTTCCACTACAGAAAAAATGTGGCAGAGCTAAATGCACAAGATCCCATTCCTCAAAGGCCTGCTGGATGCACGTAAATCTGACAGGGAACCTCCTGAAACTTGGTAATAACACAGACCAGACAAGGGATGATGACCACAGTGGGTGAGAGCCATCTTCTCCAGCCTCCCTCCTGGCACAAGCTTCTCCTGTTTCCAGGACAGTAGGGACACACCAGTTGTACAGAGAATCTCTCTTGGAGCACTGTCATTCCTTCAGGCATCTGACATGAAAGGACACCATGGTGTTCCAGTAGCTTAACACTTTATTATTTTGATACAGTATCACCAAATTGTTTCAATGAAAAAAGTTTCAAACTTGTATAAACAGTGGAAGAGAATGTATCTGAGGGAGAGTGGGTTCATTTTCCAAGTTGGCTTATCAGCTATAAAATAAACTTAGGAGAAGCAATTGGTGATTAGGTACGAAGTCCTAGGATGATGAGAATAATATTGTAATCAGAAATGAAGGGGGAGGTAGATTGTATTCACTCAGTATTGGAAGGTACGAAGAGTTGAAGGTAAGAAGGGCGCGGTGGCTCAAGCCTGTAATCCCAGCACTTTGGGAGGCCGAGACGGGCGGATCACGAGGTCAGGAGATCGAGACCATCCTGGCTAACACGGTGAAACCCCGTCTCTACTAAAAAATACAAAAAAAAACTAGCCGGGCGAGGTGGCGGGCGCCTGTAGTCCCAGCTACTCGGGAGGCTGAGGCAGGAGAATGGCCGGAACCCGGGAGGCGGAGCTTGCAGTGAGCTGAGATCCGGCCACTGCACTCCAGCCCGGGCGGCAGAGCGAGACTCAGTCTCAAAAAAAAAAGAAAAAAAAAGAAAACTTGGGGGGAGGGGGGAGGGAATGCATTGGGAGTTATACCTGATGTAAATGATGAGTTGATGGGTGCTGACGAGTTGATGGGTGCAGCACACCAACATGGCACAAGTATACATATGTAACAAACCTGCACGTTGTGCACATGTACACTAAAACTTAAAGCATAATTAAAACAAACAAACAAAAAAAAACTCTTATTCAGAATGGAATGGGTTGGAAAGTATGAGAGAAGAAAGTCAGTTGTTGAACCATAGTTGGAAAATAAAGTAAATTTCAGTAGGTAACATACTGGCCTACCTCACAGATTGTGGATGTACAAAAAAATGAACAAAAGGCAAGAGAGAAGCAAGGGAGTGTATTTACTCAAATGTCCTTCAATCTATGTCTTGACCAGGCAGAACACCAAAAACTGAGTGTGATGCCTGATTAGAAGAGCCCAAATTCCAAGGCCTCACAGTTAATGACTTGGAAAAATCTTCAGAAATGCTCAATGTATCACAATAATGTGATATTTTAAAACGTTATCTGCTGAGATATGTACATGTAAATCAGAGGCATCTTGATTAGAGAAGGATGTCAAGATACTGCAGTACCTTATTAAATTTTAAGAAAATTCTCATTAGTCTTGACTCTATAAAGCATGATCCAAAAGTAGCTAAGCCCTAAATAATATTTACTATTAATAGTAATGCTGAATTCAAGTATAATGAACTTTTTAAAGGTACACTGGTGCCACCTTTTGGCCAGATTAAAAATTTACAGAAATTATAACCTACAATCTCAATTTCATGAAGAGACCTCTTTGGAGACACAATTATTTAGTTGAAACATTATATGAATAGTTTCAAAACTGTCTTGCTGATTAATACATCTCTGATTTTTAATAATCACATTTTTTCCTTTTTAATAATCACATTTTTATCTTTTAAAAGCTGAGATCAAGGATAATACAAATAGAATTTAATTCTGAATACATCTCATACTCCAATACTTACTCTAAACATGACTAGGATAGAAATCCCCCAAATTAGGTTTCTTTGTATTCTTTTATTCCTGACAACCGTCACAAAACTTACTTTAAGGTCTTAGAAGGGTTGGTCAACCTCAGCTCTAATGACATTTTGAGGTACATATTCTTTATTGTGGGGGGCTGTCCTCTGCACTGAGATGTTTAGCAGCATCCCTGGCCTCCACCTACCAGATGCCAGCAGCAGCCTCCCTCACTGCCCACCCAACTGTGACAACCAAAAACGTCTCCACATCGTCAAATGTCTCTATGGTCGGGGGATAGCCCTGTGTAATGGTTAATTTTGTGTCCAAATGACTGGGCCATGGGGTGCCCCAATAGTTAGTCAAACATTATTCTGGGTGTGTCTGTGAGGGTGTTCTAGAGGGAGATAAAATCTGAATCAGTAGACTGAATAAAGAAGATCACCCTCCCTGATGTGCGTGGCTCTCACTCAATCTGTTGAAGGCCAGAATAGAATAAAAAAAGAGACCTTCTCTGGCCTGACTGCTTGAGCTGCAATTATTGGTCTTTTCCTCCCTTTGGACCCAAATGGAAACATCAGCTCTTCTTGAGTTTCAGGCCTGCCAGCTTTTGGACTGGAACTTACGCCATAAGCTCTCCTGGTTCTCAGGTCTTCAAATTCAGACTGGAACATCACTGACTCCCCTGGCTCTCAGCCTGCCAACTGCAGATCTTGGGACTTCTCAGCCTCCATATTGCATGAACCAATTCCTTGTAACAAATCAATCTCTTTCTCTCTCTTAGTTCTACCTGTTGTTTCTTTCTTTTTCTGGAGAATCCTAATATACCTCAGTTGAGAACTACCATTGTGGATCATGTTACTGGGGGCAAAAGGCGACACAGTAGACTGTAAATAGAGAAGAAAGCAGCAGCTGGGCATGGTGGCTCACGCCTGTAATCCCAGCACTTTGGGATGCTCAGGCAGGGAAATCACAAGGTCAGGAGTTCGAGACCAGCCTGGCCAACATGGTGAAACCCTGTCTCTACTAAAAATACAAAAAATTAGCCAGGCGCAGTGGCAGGCACCTGTAATCTCAGCTGCTCAGGAGGCTGAGGCAGGAGAATAGCTTGAGCTGGGATGCAGAGGTTGCAGTGAGCTGAGATCACTCCACTGCACTCCAGCCTAGGCAACAGAGCAAGAATCCATCTCAAAAAAAAAAAAAAAAAAAAGAAGCAAAGCAAGAAACTTCTGGGAAATGACGACATACTACCTTTCTTTCCAGAGACGGCAGTTGGAAAGCATTTGATTAGGACATCAATTTTCTATTAACACAGATTATGGTTGGTAAGAATTAGGCCCACGAATGCATTTTTGCATCACACCTCCAAAATGTTACCCAGTACAAAGACTACTTACCTCAACACCAGGAACACAACATTTGGCAAACACTGATGGAAAATAAGAACACATTCTACAAGCTGAGCTAATAAACTTTTGATTAAGTCATATTAATTTGTCTTGATAAAATAAATGAAATTCATTGTTTCCATTTTTCCATTCCAACTAGAGGATACACAACTTTTTTTTTTTTTTTTTTTTTGAGACGGAGTCTTGCTCTGTCACCAGGTGGAGTGCAGTGGCACAATCTTGGCTCACTGCAACCTCTGCCTCCTGGGTTCAAGCAATTCTCCTGCCTCAGCCTCCCTAGTAGCTGGGACTACCTGCACGCGCCACCACACCCAGCTAATTATTTGTATTTTACTAGAGATGGGGTTTCACCATGTTGTCCAGGATGGTGTCAATCTCCTGACCTTGTGATCTGCCTGCCTTGGCCTCCCAAAGTGCTAGGATTACAGGTGCGAGCCACCACACCCATTTTTTTTTTTTTTTTTTTTTGAGACAGAGTCTCACTCTGTCGCCCAGGCTGGAGTACAATGGCACGATCTTGGCTCACTGCAACCTCCACCTCCCAGGTTCAAATAATTCTCCTGTCCCAGCCTCCCAAGTAGCTGGGACTACAGACGTGCACCACCAAGCCCAGCTTATTTTTGTATTTTCAGTAGAGACAGGGTTTCGCCATGTTGGCCAGGCTGGTCTTGAACTCCTGACCTCCGGTGATCCACCCGCCTCAGCCTCCCAAAGTGCTGGGATTACAGGCGTGAGCCACCGCCTGTGGCCAAAATTTTTGGCAGAGATGAGGTCTCACTATATTGCCCAGGCTGTTCTCGAACTCCTGGGCCTTGGCCTTCCAAAGTGCTGGGATTACAGGCATGAGCCACCATGCCCGGCTGATAAACAACTTTCTAAAAGAATGCTTCTAAAGCAAATTCACAGTACATTAGGTGGATGAGTTTAGCCACACAATGTATTGTTGATTTTGGTCTCCTGTATTTGCTATGTTACTTGTACTTTGAAGATTTTTTCAGTGGGTATTTTTTATTGAACAAGTTTTTATAATCTAAGTTTATTTTAAAGTATAAGTTTATATTTGATCCATTCTGACTAAATGACTTTATTTAGCACAAAATAGAGGAGCTGATGCCAGTTAATGTCAATTGCACCAGAGCAATACTTACTAATTAATCAAGTGCAGTACAAATACATACTGAAACACAATGAATTCTTCCAGGTCTTCAAGACAAAAATCACAGTTTGTAATTCCTTATATTTAAGATATCCAGGTTTGGGATTGTGTAATCTCACCAGTTTTCAAAATGTCCAACCATACAAACACAGAAGTACAGCAGAGAATAATCATTTACAGACTTCACTCTTAAGAAATTAAAAATTAATAATTTAAGTGCCACAGATCTATATGTAGTTCAAAACATATAAAGACACAAATTACATTATGAAAATTCTTCGCATGGCCCATTTTTACATCAATTACTACAAAAAATGGACATTTATCAAGTATCTCACAACATCAAGAATGTGCCTACACAAACGTTAATGAAATTACACATTTTTCACACTATGTTTTTCCATGATTAATATGTATTTCCTTCGGTTTTCAGTGAAGACTTTTCTAATAATACTATGTTATTACCTTCAACCCATTTCCTGTCCTCATCTACTATTTAGATCCCCTACATCAAAGAATTAAAAATGGGCTGGGCCTGGTGGCTCACACCTGCAATCCCAGCACTTTGGGAGGCTGAGGTGGGTGGATCACAAGGTCAGGAGTTCGAAACTAGCCTGGCCAACACGGTGAAACCCCGTCTCCACTAAAAATACAAAAATTAGCTGGGAGTGGTGGCGTGCGCCTATAGTCCCAGCTACTCGGGAGGCTGAGGCAGAAGAATCGCTTGAACTTGGGAGGTGGAGGTTGCAGAGAACCAAGACCGCACCACTGCACTCCAGCCTGGGCAACAGAGCGAGACTCCATCTCAAAAAAAAATAAAATAAATAAACGTATTTCTTTATTGTTTTTGTTCCTTTTCCTTTGTGTAAACAATATATTTGGGAGAACGTTCAATAAAGCTGAAATTGACAAAGTTTTATTCCCAATAATGCCAAAGAACTAATATCCTCCTTACTGAAGGCTAAAAAGAAACAGTGATGATTAAATTACAGTAGAACAGGAATTCTAGCAACAGTATTGTTTCTAGAGTTATTTGTAAAAAATAACAGTAAGAGTTCTGTCAATTAGTTATTGAATATTAGATAGTACATTGCTGCTTTTAAGAACATTCCAGAATTTATAGGCTGAAATACTAAAGTTAATAGGTCTAGCTAAGCCGGGCACGGTGGCTCAAGCCTGTAATCCCAGCACTTTGGGAGGCCGAGACGGGCGGATCACGAGGTCAGGAGATCGAGACCATCCTGGCTAACACGGTGAAACCCCGTCTCTACTAAAAATACAAAAAACTAGCCGGGTGAGGTGGTGGGTGCCTGTAGTCCCAGCTACTCGGGAGGCTGAGGCAGGAGAATGGCGTAAACCCGGGAGATGGAGCTTGCAGTGAGCTGAGATCCGGCCACTGCACTCCAGCCTGGGGGACAGAGCAACACTCTGTCTCAAAAAAATAAAATAAAATAAAATAAAATAGGTCTAGCTAAAGAATAAATGTCGTTTATATGGTTGGTTTTAATCAATAATACTGAGAGAACTTAACACATTTAATATAAATCCTCACAACACCCCTGTGAGGTAGGTATTGCTTACACTCACTTTACAGATGGAAAATCAGGAAAAGCAAGAATTAACAATCTCAAGAGTTATAAATAAAAATATTCTTATTTTCTTATAAGGCAGACTGTGCTCAGTTCTGATGATATGCTAATAAGAACAAATACTAAAACAGTCTCTATTTTTTTCCAGAAAACAACTGTGTAAGATTCCGAAAGAAGGAAAAATTTTAAGCTGACTCACGGGGAAAATGTTTGTTTAGTATCTGCCTCATACACAGATGAAAGTGCATATGATATTTCCAGTTTCAAGCTTGGTAATCATTATGCAAACTGCACTATATTATTAGGATACTGGCTAACTGTATGGCTCCATTTTGTGGAGATGTAGTCAAAAATAAAGGTTTTAGCTGGAAGAACTTTTTTTTTTTTTTTGAGATGGAATCTCGGCTCTGTCACCCAGGCTGGAGTGCAGTGGTGCGATCTCAGCTTACTGCAACCTCCGCCTCCTGGGTTCAAGCTATTCCCCTGCCTCAGCCTCCCAAGTAGCTGGGACTACAGGTGCCCCCCACCACATCCGGCTAATTTTTTTGTATTTACTAGGGTTTCACTGCATTAGCCAGGATGGTCTTGATCTCCTGACCTCATGATCCGCCCGCCTCAGCCTCCCAAAGTGCTGGGATTACAGGTGTGAGCCACCACACCTGGCCTAGCTGGAAGAACTTCTAAAATACAAAGCAATTTTCTCAGTGAGCAATCACATCTTTAAAAAATAATACTCAGGGCACAGTGTTAGGCATATGACAGTTACTTTAAAAAATGCCTGCAGAGCCAGGTGACGGTGGCTCATGCCTATAATCTGAGGCCAAGGTGGGCAGATCACAAGGTCAGGAGCTCAAGACCATCCTGGCCAACATGGCGAAACCCTGTCTCTACTAAAAATATAAAAATTAGCTGGGCATGGTGGCATGTGCTCAGGAGGCTGAGGCAAAAGAATTGCTTGGATCCAGGAGGCGGAGGTTGCAGTGAGCCGAGATAGCACCACTGCACTCCAACCTGGTGACACAGCAAGACTCCATCTCAAAAAAACAAACAAACATACAAACAAACAAACAAAAAACCTGCAGCATAAAACAACAACAACAAAAACTGGGGGTCAGTCCCACACCACTATTTACTGCATCTCTGGAATTCAGCTTTTGGGACTTTTTTTCTATAAAATGAAGTTGATATTTTCCCACTTCCTAAACAGAATGAATGTTATAAGGAACAAGGAAAGAGCATTTGCTTTGAATTCCTAATATTAAAAGGAACTATAAGAATAGAAATACAGTTAACCACTATTTTCTTAACTCTCAACAAACAGATATATTTCTGCTTTAAATCAGTGTTGTCTATCACGGCCAATCAGCTGCTAACAAACTCTTACCATTTCTCCATACTCTGCCCTGATGTGCTTGCTGTCTTATCCCATCATCCATATACAACTCTACCTCCACCCTTTAGCTACATACAAGGATTTCCTGCGTCAAAGAATAATGAGTGGGCTGGGCACGGTGGCTCACACCTGTAATCCCAGCACTTCGGGAGGCTGAGGCTGGTGGATCACCTGAGGTCAGGAGTTCCAGACCAGCCTGACCAAGATGGTGAAACCCCGTCTCTGCTAAAAATACAAAATTAGCTGGGTGTAGTGGTGCATGTCTGTAATCCCAGCTACTTGGGAGGCTAAGACAGGAGAATCGCTTGAACCCAGGTGGCAGAGGTTGCAGTGAGCTGAGATTGCACCATTGCACTCCAGCCTGGGCAACAAGGGCGAAACTCCTTGAAAAATAATAATAATAAAAAATAATAATAATGAGCGGGCAAATAGGGAAGAATACAGAGGAGAAAAATTATCTTAATAAGAACAATAGAACTTGAATTGAAGAAGGCTAGGAAATATATCCTAACTAGCCTAAAATACAAAAAATAAATGTTAATACTTGTGTTCTTCCAGTGAGATGAAATCTTTGAGGGCAGTACAAATTTGAATAGTTGCCTAAGTGAATTGGTAGAAAAAAATTTAAGATTAGATGAAGTTCTGAGTTCTGACCCCAAAGAGTAATACATTTGTTTTAATTACTCCCAATACAATTGATCTTATAAATAGTTAGATTTGCTCTCAACACACATCAGTCTTGACCATAGGAGCCTTTACTCACTTGTCTAAGGCAGAGACTCAACTGCCTTACACAATATCCAGTAGTTTTTTCTTCATTCAATCCTCAAGAAAAACTTACCACTTTGTAATTTACCTCAACTGTTTATCTAGAGAAAACCTTTGTGTCCTTAGAATTAGCTGGATTACTCTTTGAGCTCCCTCCTGATTGAACACTGATGCTGTTGAATGTGTCAGGAAATATCCTCGGAAGTGGAGGGAGCTCAAGAGTTTTGTAAGTGGTTAAATTCTAAGGCTCACAAACCAAATTTTTTAGATGTACTCAAATGCCTGTGAAGCTTAGAATTTAACAAGAGGGCAAAAAAATATGTCTGTATTATTATCCTTGACTATGCAGTGTTTGAAATTTAAATATTTCAGAAACAATTTAGATCTATCCTTTGTGGTGAAGCTTAACCAGCTATTTCCCAGGTATATAGAGCCGGGGAATCTGTAATTTATTCCATCAACTTTAACTCTCCTGGGGTTTTAGCTTTGTAAGTGTCACCATTATAAAAGAGAGTTAAGTAGATTTATAGAGGGAAAGCTAACATCATGGATTTTAAATGCAGTTATAGAACACTGAATGTATCTACTTTGCTGGCTTTATGGATCAGGAAAAAAGTAAAAACTGTGCCACTGAAAAATTACTTTTTCAAGTGGTTTTTAGAAAATTAATATCAACCCAGGAAGCCCCCAAAATCCTCTGACATTGAGGGTAGAAAGATGATTTATATTTTATCATCTTTCTCTTTCAACTCATGTAAACCTCTGGTCATAAAAATCTCAAATTGCTTTTTAAGCTGTCTAAGAAAACACTGTACACCAAGGTAACAACCCTGGGGTTTTTAGTCAATGTAGTTCTAGCTCAGTCTCTGTCTCTGCATGCTTATTTATCTATGTGTGTATATCTTACTGTTTCTTAAAGATTTTTAAATTTCTGACTCTTCTCCCTTTAACTGTTTTTTATTAAAAATGAGGTATACCATGTCTGTAATCCCAGCACTTTGGGAGGCCGAGGCGGGCGGATCACGAGGTCAAGAGATCAAGACCATCCTGGCTAACACGGTGAAACCCCGTCTCTATTAAAAAAATACAAAAAAGTTAGCTGGGCGTGGTGGTGGGCGCCTGTAGTCCCAGCTACTCAGGAG
Organism: Piliocolobus tephrosceles; assembly: GCF_002776525.5. Taxonomy (NCBI): domain Eukaryota; kingdom Metazoa; phylum Chordata; class Mammalia; order Primates; family Cercopithecidae; genus Piliocolobus; species Piliocolobus tephrosceles. Next base: position 42,116,915 of record NC_045439.1, on the reverse strand, counting down.
GCTGAGGCAGAATGGCGTGCACCCGGAGGCGGAGCTTGCAGTGAGCCGAGATCATGCCACTGCACTCCAGCCTAGGCGACAGAGGGAGACTCTGTCTCAAAAAAAAAAAAAAATGAGGTATACTCAATATTAAAAAGTAAAGAGAAGCCATGTAGGTAAGATGTTGTGGAGCTAGTTGTTAAAAAATAAAACTACTCATGATGTGGTATACCTTAAAATAAATTTTTATACATTATAACATATGTATAACATATAGTTATGCATTAAAATAAGTATTAATTTCCTATATGGAAGAAAATATTTAAAAATAATCCTTGTAGGAGTGAATTCACGTGAAATGTAGGCAGAAGTGATAGTTTAGAATATGCTTTAAAACAGATTTCATTTACTTTATATTCAATTTGATTTTACTGATTCTGTAACTGGAAAAACTTAGAAATTTTATAAATAACTATTTAAAGTTTCCATATTTCTACATTGGTTTCTGATTTCTAAATTGTAATTTCATTTGTGAAAAGTTCACAGTAGTAACTGAATGTTACATTTTAATAGCCACATATTAATATGTCTTATGAGAAGATCTAATATATACAACCTTAAAACCATGGATAAGCTGTGAAGAAAAAAAGTCAACGAAACGAGGAGGAAAATAATGAATAAAAAATGCCATGCAAATTTTCTTCTTCAGAATTGGTATAAAAATTCTGAAAGAGAAGCTGCTACTCAACTAGGATAGCATCCACATTTTCTTGTGTAAGCTCTGACTCTAAGGCACAAGGCAAGTCTAAGTGTTCTTGTGACAAGCGAGAACTTTTCAGGGAGACATCAGACCAGTTGTCACAGTATGGCTGAAATCTCTGGGCCAATGCATTACCAAACCTTTGGCATCGGTTGTATCTGTAAGATTTACCTTTGTGTGTATACATGTGTTCCAACAATTGGCTCTTTCGAGGGAATTTATGACCACAGATGGTACAGCTCATTTTTCTTTTCCTTGAAAAAGAAAAATTACAGTTTAATTCTACTGGCTCTGCGTCTTTGGAGATCAAAGATACTTGACTGATCTGCAAAGGCTCTGTGGTATCCCGGTTGGTGTGGTCTGGCTGCTGTTCATTCTCCTTAACAATGAAGGAGCTGAGCCTGTGGCATTCAAGGGCCTCGCTGTTTTCATTAAGGGGATGCACTTCACCAAGGTCATTGCTTTCCAGAATGGAAGCAGGGACACCGAATGGCAGGGATCCAGACACATGTGTATGGAGATGTTGCCTTAGATTACTACGGGAATCAAAACGTTCCCCACAGTAATGGCATACGTGTATTTTAATACTGTTTTCAGTAGAAGTGGGGCCTGTCACCTCTGATGAGGGTGAGGGGTGGCTCTGGGAGATCACAGATTCTGGGTCACATCTCTCCTGCTTGATGGAAACTGGGGGCTTCTGGTGCTCCTCCAGGGCCTGGGTGACAGGATGGGCCCTCTGCTGGTCTGCAGTGCCATCATCCAGACCAATAGCAAGAGACAGCTGTAACTGGGGGTGGTCACCCTGGACAGCAGCTCTGTTTCCACTGTTACTAGAAGGAGCTTCTTTGACCTCCAGTCCTTGTTTCACAACTGTTTTTTGGGTTGTTGAGATCTGAATGCCATATAAATTTGAGGACTGCACAGTCTCCGGTGAGAACACTTGATTCATTTCAGTTGCAATGTGAGAAAGGTAGTCGGCGTGAAGAAATCGAATCCCTTCCTCCAAACGACTATGATCCACAATCTGCTTTGGCCCTTTCCCCGTGTACATAATATGCAACAAATAGCTGAATATGTCAGGTTGGATGTCAGTTGGCTGTATTTTTATGCATTCACTGTTAAAAACAAAAACAGACCCACAAGAAATGAAACACAACCTAGTTCACCTTTCAGCTAACAGCACAGTCTGAGACTAAAGTAATTTCTTCCTAAGAAGTTCAAACTTAGCAATCTGCCTTATAAAACATGGCAACACAGGCTTAAACTTTCATTTTATACCAACTTTACGGCCTACCAAAAAGTCTTCCTGTATTCAATCTGCTGCCTAAAGTTAGGAAACACAGACACATTCTGATTAGTTCAACGTTAATCGAATGACTCCTAAGTGATATGCACTATACTAGATGCCAGGGGTAGAAAACTGATGAATAAAATAGGTACCCTGCTCTTAAAATTCTTAAGGAATTTAACAGTCTATCGAGTAAACAATCAAAAGAACTAAAAACAGGGACTCAAAACAGATACCTGTATGCCAATGTTCACTGCAACATTACTACGGTAGCCAAAAGGTAGAAAGAAGCTGAGTGTCCACCAAAATATGAGTGGATAAACACAAGATGGCCTACACATACAATGGAATATTATTCAACCATAAAAGAAGGAAGTTCTGATACTTGCTACAATGTGGAGAACCCCGAAAATATCATGTTAAGTAAAATAAGACAGACACAAAAGGACAAGTATTGTATAAAATATCTAGAATAGGCAAAGCCATAGAGATAGAAAGTAAATCAGCGGTTTCCAGGGGTTGAGAGGGTGAGATGGGGCATTATTGCTTAACAGGTACAAAGTTTCTGTTTGGGGTGATAAAAAAGTTTTGGAAATAGACAGTAATAATGGTTGTACAACATTGTGAACGTGATTATCACCACTGCATTGTATAATTAAAAATGGTTAAAATGGCAAATTTTACATGTTTATAGCCACAACAAAAATATCTTAAAACTGTTGAAATAATCTATTGAAATTGACCAGGTGCGGTGGCTCACGCCTGTAATTCCAGCACTTTGAGAGGCCAAGGCAGGCGGATCATCTGAGTTCAAGACAAGCCTGACCAACATGGTGAAACCCCGTCTCTACTAAAATTACAAAAAACTAGCTGGGTGTGGTGGCACACACCTGTGGTCCTAGATACTAGGGAGGCTGAAGCAGGAAAACTGCTTGAACCTGGGAGGTGGAGGTTGCAGTGAGCTGAGATCACATCACCGCATTTCAGCCTCGGCAACAGAACGAGACTCTGTCTCAAAAAAAAAAAAAAAAGAATCTATTGAAATTGATAATATTTAAAATCTAAATGCTAATCTTATTTTGGCTTCCCAAATATATTCATATATGTGTTCTTTAAATCACAAATGAGGGGCCAGGCATGGTGGTTTATGCCTGTAATCCCAGCACTTTGGGAGGCTGAGGCAGGTGGATCACTTGAGCTCAGGAGTTCAAGATCAACCTGGGCAACACAGCAAAATCCTGTCTCTACAAAAATACAAAACAAACAAACAAAAAATTAGCCAGTCATGGTGGCATGCACCTATAGTCCAAGCTACTCGGGAGGCTGACATGGAAGGAACACTTGAGTCCAGGAAGCAGAGGTTGCAGTGAGCTAGGATCGTGCCACTGCACTCCAGCCTGGGCAACAGAGCCAGACCCTGTCTCAAATAATTAAAAATAAAAATAAATAAATAAATCACAATGAATACAGGTATAATTTTGAAAAGCTTAAAAATAATCTCAAATTTCAATTTTTACGTATGAATCTAGAATTCAAGTAATAGATGGAAATAAGTATGTAAGAAATCAGACATATCCCTGCAAAATTAGAATAGAGACAACCTCAAGGAAATGTTGCTATCAAGGAACAATGAAATCTGTGAATGGACTTACTTTCCCTGAAGCAGAAGTTTATGTCAGTGCATCAGATTGCTCTGGGTGGCAGTATGCTGGCAATCCATTGCTTTAGTTTTGATACCTTAGGACTTCCCTCTTCCTCTACTGGGTTCCACTCTTAGCTCTAACCCACCCACTAACATGGTTTGTGGCAGGGCTTTTAAAAATATCAGTTCAGGGTTCTAATAATATGATTTTTAGTTGCTCAGTACAGAGATACCACATAGCAGGCCTACCTTTGTATCACCCGGGTTCAGTTTAGCAAGCACATAACAGGTGCATTGAGAGCTGAACCAACTCACAGCTCTCAAGAGACTGCTCTGAAGGTGGCATTTCCAATATAGTGAGAGTAATCTACACTGACACTTAGGTCAGATAAGAAACTCCTTCATTTGCCAGAAAAAGTTGCCCATTACTTGTTCCCACTCCAATCTCCTCTCCACTTTGTGCCGTATGTTTCAACCATTCCGATCTATTCTGTGGTCTGAATGTGCTGGCCTGGTTCATATTATCTGTATATGTTTTCATGCCATTTTTCCCTCTGCCTATGATGCACATTCTTGAGTCCTTCTACAACATCTGAAAAACTCCTTCTGATTCTTCAAGATCCAGGGTCTCTGTAAAGCCCGTTCCAACCTTCTCAAAATAGGGCCACTGAAACCTTACTCTATCTTGTATACACTTCTATGACAGACTTAAGGCATTATTATTAATAGTAACAGTAGCTAACAGTGCAAAACTTTATTCTAAGCATTTCAATATTATTAATCCATTTAATCTTCTCAGTACTCATGGGGTGAGTATACTATTCAAATATTTTATAGATAAGGAAATGAAGGCACAGAAGGGTCAATTACAGCACAACTATTTGCTTTATACACATTACTTATCAGACTATGAATTGCTCAAAGACAGAGATTATAACTTACCTGTTACTGGGTGATATGGTTTGACTGTGTTCCCACCCAACTCTCCATCTTCAATCGTAATTCCCATAATTCCCACATGTGGTGGGAGGGACCTGATGGGAGGTAACTGAATCATGGGGGTGGTTCCTCCATGCTATTCTCATGATAGTAAGTTCTCAAGAGATCTGATGGTTTTATAAGGGGCTTCCCCCTTCACCTGGCTCTCATTCTTCCTCTTCCTGACACCATGTGAAGAAGGAAGTGTTTGCTTCCTCTCCTGCCATGATTGTAAGTTTCCTGAGGCCTATCAAGCCCTGAGGAATTGTGAGTCAATTAAATCACTTTCCTTTTTAAACTACCTAGTCTCGGGCCAGGTGCAATGGCTCATGCCTATAATCCCAGCACTTTGGGAGGCTGAAGCAGGTGGATCACCTGAGGTCAGTAGTTCAAGACCAGCCTGGGCAACGTGATGAAACCCTGTCTCTACAAAAAATACACAAATTAGTTGGGTGTGGTGGTACACACCTGTAATCCCAGCTATTCGGAGGCTCACAAGAATCACCTGAACCTAGGAGTCGGAGCTTGTAGTGAGCCGAAATCACACCATTACACTCCAGCCTGGGGGACAGAGTGAGACTCTGTATCAAAAAAAAAAGAAGAAAAAAACCCCCAGTTTCAGGTACGTCCTTATACCAGCGTGAGAACGGATTAATACACTGAGGTATAGCACAGAGCCTGACATATTGCATACTTATTCAATAAATATTTGAATGAATTAACAATTAAGGCCGGGTGTGGTGACTCACGTCTATAATCCCAGCACTTTGGGAGGCCGAGGCCGAGGCGGGTGGATCACCTGAGGTTGGGAGTTCTAGACCAGCCTGACCAACATGGAGAAACCCCGTCTCTACTAAAACCACAAAATTATCAGGGCATGGTGGCACATGCCTGTAATCCCAGTTAACTCAGGAGGCTGAGGCAGGAGAATCACTTGAACCCAGGAGGCAGAGGTTACAGTGAGCCGAGATTGCACCATTGCACTCCAGCCTGGGCAACAAGAGCGAAACTCTGTCTTCAAAAAAAACAAAAACAAAAACAATTACAATGTATAATTGAGGCTGAACTCCTATTTCAAGTAAAGTTCTTTAAAAAAAACATAGAGTGTTCTGTCACTTTCAATCTAGGATGGAATAAAACTACTCTACCAAATGGTTAGAATCTGAATACCACTTTCCTTCCCCCTCCCTACATACCTAATATGTTGGAGTAACCCAAATTTGAAAAAGCAAAGTAATTTTGAAAAAATATTTGAAACAAGTGACCCTTAAACTGTAATACAGATCATATGGCAGGTAGAATTATGATACTGAAACTTTGCTATGAAAGTGTTACATGAGCCTGGGTGCGGTGGCTCACGCCTGTAATCCCAGCAATTTGGAAGGCCAATGTGGGCAGATCACCTGATGTCAAGAGTTCGAGTTCAGCCTGGCCAACATAGTGAAACCCCATCTTTACTAAAAAGATACAAAAATTAGCCAGGTGTGGCGGCACACATCTATAGTCCCAGCTACTTGGAAGGCTGAGGCAAGAGAACTGCTTGAACCTGGGTGGTGGAGGGTGGCCGAGATCACACCACTGCAGTCCAGCCTGGGCGACAGAGCTAGACTTCATCTCAAAAAAAAATAAAAAATAATAAAACAAAAGGGTTACATGAAATAAAAATTAACAGCTTAGTGACTAAAAGCATAGACATAGCTTCAGACAAATCTGTATCAAACTTATCGGCTGTATAATCCTGCATGGGCAAGTTACTTAACTCAGTCTCAGTTTTCCTTTCCCTAAAATAGGGAGAGCAGTAGAATTTACATTACAGGGCACATACTTAGTGCTTGCGTATGGGATAAGCCTTCAGTAAATTTTAGCTATTCCTTTTTTTTTTTTTGAGACAGAGTCTTGCTCTGTCACCCAGGCTACAATGCAGTGGCACGATCTCGGCTCACTGCAACCTCCACCTCCCAGGTACAAGCGATTCTCCTGCCTTAGCCTCCCGAGTAGCTGGGACTACAGCCGCCCACCACGCCTGGCTAATTTTTGTATTTTTAGTAGAGACAGGGTTTCACCATATTGGCCAGCCTGGTCTCGAACTCCTGACCTTGTGATCTGCCCACCTGGCCTCCCAAAGTGCTGGGATTACAGATGTGAGTCACGGCGACCGGCCAATTTTAACTATTCTTAGTTTCATTCTTATTTTCCACTAAGGAGTCTACCCACTGAGTTTAATTACTAATGTATAAACAAGTATTATAATTTAGCCAGGCACGGTGGCTCACGCCTGTAATCCCAGGTACTCAGGAGGCTGAGGCAGGAAAATCGCTTGAACCTGGGCGGCGGAAGATGCAGTGAGCCGACATTGCGCCATTGCACTTCAGCCTGGGTGACAGAGCAAGACTCCGTCTCCAAAAAAAAAAAAGAAAAAATTATAATTTTACTTCTTAGGGTGACTCCGTAACAAAGAATTTCCAAAATGATATTATAATAAGGCTTATATAAATCACAATATTAAAAATTCTTATTTACAAAAACACATCCTTACCTTGTTTGGTGAATAAATATCATCTTGAAATAGTTAGAGAAAGCAGCAAGCACCGCTCTGTGGGCTTTGAAGTAAACATCTCCAATTGCAACTGTGCAATCACACAGAAAACCAAATTCTCGCTGCATATTCAGTTGTTGGAGAAGAACAAGGCTATGGCTGGCAGTGTCCATTGTGGTTCTGAAAAAAGGACAAGATAAATATATATAGGTGTGTATGTATATACGCATTACTTTTTATTAACACAAAATTGTCTACAGTTCACACAAACCTACAGAGTAACAAGGAGACCTAAATTTAAATGAAATTATTCAAGTTTTCCATCCTAGTACTTTCACTGCAAACACGGCTAACACTGAATTCCTCCATTATGACAACTGATATAAACTCTGCTGAACCATAAAATATGACCCTTTTTCCTCTGATAAGAAGATAGCTTGGTATGAGTGACACATGAAGACAGACCTGTCCTTTTCCATCTATGTGAACACAATGTTTCTAATCTTGTTTCCTCATTAGAAAAATGAAAATGAGATACTGATTCCTGCCTCAGAGTTAAATGAGATAACTTATGTGAAAATCATGTTGTAATGGAAACTGCTACTTGATGTTAGCTATAAATGTTAATAACATAACAGGGTATCCTGGCTGAGCTAGAGATGTCACTCCTCCTCAGGGATCCTCTGGTACTTGGGGGATACTGGCCTCCCACCTCTCATCAAATGTTTGGGGGACTTATCAGTCACAGTAGCTCAGGAACCCTTAAAATAGATGTCAAGCCACATCCCCAATTTACTTGTCGCCCAAGAGCCTCATGAGAAAGAACTTAAGCCGGCGCAGTGGCTCACGCCTGTAATCCCAGCACCTTGGGAAGATGAGGCAGGAGGGTCGCTTAAGCCCAGGTATTCGAGACCAGCCTGAGCAATATAGTGAAACCTCAACTCCACAAAAAATAAAACAATTAGCTGGGTATGGTGGCATGCACCTGTACTCCCAGCTACTTGGGGGCTGAGGCAAGAGGATCACTTAAGCCTGGGAGGTCAAGGCTGCAGTGAGCTGTGATCACACCACTGCACTCCAGCCTGGGCAACAGTGAGACTGTCTCAAAAAAACAAAACAAAACAAAAAACCAAAAAAAAAAAAAACAAAACAAAACAAAAAAGAAAGAACTTAAACCCTGATCTCATCTGGATTCAGATGCACATTAGAATGTAGGTTCCCAAAGGAAGTAGAAGGCAAGGTGGAACAACTGTCGGGGGAGCCTATATGAGGAAGAATATGCAGAATTCTGGCCGAGAAGCCGAGTATAAGCAGCAAAGACATTCAGAAGTGCCCTGGTTTCAGGCAGGTGTGAGACTACATCATCTTCTCTACCCTACTGTGGAGAGAGCCCTGGTAGCTGTAGTATAAAGGGCATCACTGGGTGGCCAGGAGAACATCCTTTGAAAGAGCAGACACTGAAAAAGAGAATGAGGTTTCCACACCAGCCAGTCAGACCAACTAAGGAGGTCAGTGATGGAATGCGGGGTTAGCCGTCTGGAGACTGGCAGTGGCTTGGGCAGTAGACAGCTAAGTGATCAGTAATCTAATAAATATAGCTAACATTTTATAGTGCTTCCTATGTGTCAAAAATTAGCCAGGCATGGTGGTACATGCCTTAGTCCCAGCTACTTGGGTGGCTGAGTTAGGAGGACAGCTTGAGCCAGGAAGATTGAGGCTACAGCGAGCCATGATTATGTCACTGCACTTCAGCCTGGGTGGCAGAGCGAGACCCTGTCTCAAAAAAAAAAAAAAAAAAGCCACTTACGGTAGCTCATGCCTGTAATCCCAGCACTCTGGGAGGCCAAGGCGGGCGGATCACGAGGTCAGGAGATTGAGATCATCCTTGCTAACACAGTGAAACCCCATCTCTACTAAAAATGCAAAAAATTAGCTGGGCATGGTGGCGGGTACCTGTAGTCCCGGCTACTTGGGAGGCTGAGGCAGGAGAATGGTGTGAACCCGGGAGGCGGAGCTTGCAGTGAGCCAAGATCGCGCCACTGTACTCTAGCCTGGATGATAGGGCAAGACTCCATCTCAAAAAAAAAAAAAAAGACAGAATCTATTAAAACTACATATTTAATGTACTGATGTGGAATAATCCCCAAGTTTTATTATTATTATTATTATTATTATTTGAGACGAAGTTCTGATCTTGTTGACCAGGCTGGAGTGCAATGGCTCCATCTCAGCTCACTACAACCTCCTCCTCCCAGGTTTAAGTGAGTCTCCTGCCTCAGCCTCCCAAGTAGCTGGCATTACAGGTGCCCGCCACCATGTCCAGCTAATTTTTGTATTTTTAGTAGAGATGGGATTTCACAGATGGCCAGGCTGGTCTCGAACTCCTGACCTCAGGTGATCTGCCCACCTTGGCCTCCTAAAGTGCTAGCATTACAGGCATGAGCCACCGTGCCAAGCCTAACAAAATAAAAATCTATATTGACAATTTCAGCATGTGAAAAACGTGTCTTAGAATCAGTGAAAAGGTTCAAATTGAAGTATCTTAAATTAGCCTGATAAATTGTCTCAAAAAAAACAAAAACAAAAACAAAAAAACACCAAACCCTCAGATCATAAACATTTTCACCAGTTCTTCCCATTATGTAGTATAATGAACTACTGAACCACAGGGAAATGAGACATAGCACACTAATAAGCCACCCATATGGGAATCTTATGGTTAATGGTCTATGGGTAATAGTTAAATTCTTCACTTATTCAACAGATTTTTTGTTTTTGTTTTTTTTTTTTTTTTGAGACGGAGTCTTGCTCTGTCGCCTGGGCTGGAGTGCAGTGGCCGGATCTCAGCTCACTGCAAGCTCTGCCTTCCGGGTTTACACCATTCTCCTGCCTCAGCCTCCAGAGTAGCTGGGACTACAGGCGCCCGCCACCTCGCCCGGCTAGTTTTTTGTATTTTTAGTAGAGATGGGGTTTCACCGTGTTAGCCAGGATGGTCTCGATCTCCTGACCTTGTGATCCGCCCGTCTCCGCCTCCCAAAGTGCTGGGATTACAGGCTTGAGCCACCGCGTCTGGCTTTCAACAGATTTTTTGAAGAGCAATTTAATAAAGAAAAAATATATAAAAGCGTGCATTGTACAAGGCGTGGAGACAGAAAAAAATGACAGATGTTACACTCAAGATTACAGGCTCACAGGAAAGATAAAACATCAAACCATAATTATAATATGAAATAAATGCATTTAGTAGCATAGAGCAGTTAGAGAACATGCTATCAGAGGGATATAAACACAGGCAACTCGATGGGAAAGAAGGCCAGGCAGAAAAAAAATAAAATGAATAAAATTACTGGGAAGAATATGAATATTTAGATAACAGAAGGAGTCAGTCTGGCATAGAAAAAAAAGCAAAGTAACAGAAATAATGAGATGTGGTCAGCTCACAAAGGATACTGAATATAAGACTAAAAAGTAGTATCGTGTTTGAAATCAACTATGTAAGACGTTTGAGTAAGAACAGCATGATCAGTTACCTTACTCTGTGGGAGGGAGAACAGAGCGTGGTAGTTAAAGCTTGAACTAAAATCAGACAGCTTAAAATTTTAGCTCTGCCATTTACTAGCTGCATGGTCTTGGCAAGATACTTAACTCTCTGGGCCTCCATTTCACTTATAAAATATGGATAATGACAGTATCTAACTTAAAGGTTATTTGAATTTAATGATATAATGCACTTAGAAACAGTGGGCCCATAGTAAGTGCTTAATAAATACTAGGCATTATCATCATCACCATCATTAGGCGTGAGTCAGGACTGCCCTAATAGCAACATATAAAAAATATTAGCAAGGGAAAAGGCATGGAGAAAGAAAAGACTGGCTAGAAGCCTACTATGATATCAAAGTAATCGTGGTGGGAATGGAGGAAGGAATACAAGAGATACATTAGACACAAAACTGACATGACTTGGCAACAGATTGGATGTGATCACCACAGAGATCAAATCAAAGGTGAGTCTCAGAATTCCAGCTTGGGTAAACAGAAGAATTCATCCATTTCTTCAGATCACATTTTCAGAGTAACTGCCATGTGCTAGGTGTTGATATAAAGGCAGAGTCCCAGAACATTAGAGAAGTAGTACAGAAACTGGCTTGATAAGAGGCTCCCACCTCAAAAAAAAAAAAAAAAGGCCGGGCGCGGTGGCTCACACCTGTAATCCCGGCACTTTGGAAGGCCGAGGCGGGCAGATCACCTGAGGTCAGGAGTTCGAGACCAGCCATGGTCAACATGGTGAAACCCCGTCTCTACTAAAAATACAAAAAATTAGCCAGATGTGGTGGCAGGTGCCTGTAATCCCAGCTACTCGGGAGGCTGAGGCAGGAGAGCCGCTTGAGCCCGGGAAGCAGAGGTTGCAGTGAGCCAAGATCATGCCATTGCACTCCAGCCTGGGCAACAAGAGCGAGTTCCACCTCAAAAAAAAAAAAAAAAAAAAAGAAGAAGAAGAAGAAGAATAGAGGTTTCACCTCAGACACCCTGAGCTCCAAATGTCTACTGGATATCTAAGTAGAAATGTTTAGTGATCAGCACAGACAAGAAGCAGGACTGGGCTCTAGAGAGAGCAGAGCCAGAGAGGGAGAAGAGGCCTCTAAAATGACAAGGCTGAAATAACCAAGTATGAAAATAATAAAGTAGACTAAAAAGTAGGATGAAATAAGAGGGAAAAAAGCCAAAAATGAATCTTTGGAAAACAGAAAAGACACAATAAGACAGAGAAGGAGAAATAAGAAAACATCGTCATTGAGGAAAAGCAATGACCTTGCAGAAAGGAGGTGGCAATGGTGCAAAATAACTGAAGAGAAACATGGGGGTGAGGCCCATTACAAACATGTCGAGTGTAATGACCAAAAGATTCCTGGTGACCTCCGACAATAGCACAGGAAAGCAGCAAGGGCCAAATATCTGACTGCAGGGGATATTAGAAACCAGAGGCTAGGCCAAGCACAGTGGCCCACGCCTGTAATCCCAGCACTTTGGGAGGACAAGGTGAGTGGACCACTTGAGGCCAGGAGTTTGAGACCAGCCTGGACAACATGGTGAGACCCCGCCTCTACTCAAAATACAAAAATTAGCTGGGTGTGGTGGCACATGCCTGTAATCCCAGCTACTTGGGAGGTTGAGGCCGAAAAATCACTTGAACCCAGGAGGCAGAGGTTGCAGTGAGCTGAGATGCACTGCACTCCAGCCTAGGCAACAGAGCGAGATTCTGTCTCAAAAAAATAAAAATAAAAATAAAGAAACCAGAGGGTATAAAGCCTAGACACAGACATGACAGGACAGGACATTAAGGGAGCTTCAGATCAGAAGAAGACCCAAATGCACCTCTTCCTTTTACATATGAAAGAAACCTGGAGTAATAAACTCTGAAAGTTACATAGAGCACTGAAGTTGACACAGAACTTTCATATACAATAATTTATCTACTTCAGATTAGATAATTTCTATTAATCTATCCTCAAATTAAATGACTTATCTGTCATATCTGTTCTGTTAAATCTATTCAAGATTTTTGTTTCAGATACTGTATTTTCAGATGTAAAATTTTCATTTCGTTCTTTTTTAAAGTTTCTAGTTCTCTACTGAGATTTCCTATTTGTTCACACATACAACATTATTTTGCTTTACATCCTTGAGCATAGTTATAACAGCTGCTTTAAATCTTCTCTGCTAAATGCAACCTTTGGCTCATTGTGGGGTCAGTCTCCACTGATTAGGGTGATGGTTTCTGGATTATAGCCTAGATATTGTGATTAATACAAATGACTCTAGATTCTGTAATATTCTTCCAAAGAGTGTTTATGTTTTTGTTTTTGCAGACAATTACCTCAGCTAGACTTAAACTCCAAGTTCTGCCTACCCTGTGGTGGACGGCAGCTAAAATCTCTGCTCCTCTAGCCTTAAGTGTGCTGTTTGGAGGCTGCTCCACACATGTACAGTTCAGGGGTTTGCAAGAAATTCAAGCAGAGTTTATAAACAGTGTTTGGGGTTCTGCCACTCCAACATTCTTTCTAGGATTTTCTCCTGCACTTTCCAGCTGCGTGATCACTGTGAGCTCTGTCCCCATTTCTTCTAGAGAGATTACAGATTGTTATTACAGTTGTAGCCACCTCTTCATATCACCAGCTGGGACCTATGCCAGTCTAAAAGCCATAAAAATGGAAGCTTATTCACTGCTGTTCTCCTCTTCCAATTGCAGACCTCAATCTAGTTTCTGTGATTCTCAAATGCCATCTAGTAATTTTTAAAACTTTCATCAGCTGGGCGCAGTGGCTCACGCCTGTAATCCCGGCACTTTGGGAGGCAGAGGTGGGCAGATCACCTGAGGTCGGGAGTTCGAGACCAGCCTGATCAACATGGAGAAACCCCGTCTCTACTAAAAATACAAAATTAGCCAGGTGTGGTGGTGCATGCCTATAATACCAGCTACTCCAGAGGCTGAGGGAGCTGAGTTGCTTGAACCCGGGAGGTGGAGGTTGCGGTAAGCTGAGATCGTGTCACTGCACTCCAGCCTGGGCAACAAGAGCAAAACTCCATCTCAAAAAGGGAAAAAAAAAAAATTATCAAGTTCATATTTATCTGCAGGAAATTGTCCTGACAGGAACTATTCAACCATTGCCCCCTCCTCCAACATTTTGTTTTTTTTTTTAAATGAAAGCAATTTATTAGAAAATAAATAAAAGAATGGCTACTCCATAGGCAGAGCAGCCCTACTCAACCATTACTGTTTATCAGCAGTTCTAAAAACCTGTGGTCTCACGATCCACTTACACTTTTTAAAAAAAGTATTACAGGCTGGGTGCAGTGGCTCAAACCTGTAATCCCAGCACTTTGGGAGGCCAAGGTGGGCGGATCACAAGGTCAGGAGTTCAAGACCGGCCTGGCAACATGGTGAAACCCCATCTCTACTAAAAATACAAAAAAAAAAAAAAAATATAGCTGGGCATAGTGGCATGTGCCTGTAATCCCAGCTACTTGGGAGGCTGAGGCAGGAGAACTGCTTGAACTGGGACCTGGGAGGAGGAGGTTGCAGTGAGCCGAGATCACACTACTGCATTCAAGCTTGGGCTACCAAGCGAGACTCCGTCTCAAAAGAAAAGTATTACAGATTATGAAGAGCTGCTGTTTATATTTACCAATATTTACTATATTAAAAATTAAAAGACTTTAAAATATTTATTTAAAATAGCAATAAACCCATTACATATTAACATATTTTTTCCTAAAAAAACTTTCAAAAATAAGTGAGAAGAGTGGTATTAATTTACATTTTGCAATCCTCTTTAATACCTGGCTTTAACAGATACAACTGGACTCTCTTATCTGATTCTGCATTCAATCTGTTGTCATACGTTGTTTTGGTTCGAGTATATTGAGAATCTGTTATTACATAAGGGAGATCCTTCTTGACCCATGAAACCTTCAGTGGCTCCTTGGACCACACTTTGAGAACCACTGCCCTACACTATCTTTTTTCTTTTTTTTTTTCTTTTAAATCTTATGAGGTAGTAGAGCAGGTACTATCAGTTCTATTTTATGGCTGGGAACCACAGGCTCAGAGAAGGCAGGAAACATACCTGAAGTCAAACAACTAGCAATTAAATGGTGCTGGTAATACAAGACTGACTTTAAACCCAGGGCCCTTTCTTCAAAACCCCATCTAGAACTTTCAACATTTATACTGTTGGCAGATTTTGCAAATATGTTGAATCAAATAAGGGAGTAAACTTTTCAAGTGTATAAAATGAAACAGAATCTATTAAAAAAAAAAAAACCAAGTACACATGAGGTGCGTTCAAACTTGTTTTGCATAATAGGAGACCTCTGATGTTGTAATATATCAGATTACTTCAAATCAATAGCCCCATTTCAGTGCAAAGTTATTAGAACACTTTCTAATACAACCTACTTTGCAAACTATTAGCTAGACTTTTTGTATAGACTTTGCTCATCATTCTTTGACCATCTATTTTATTTTCTCTAGTATGTGAAAAAGCTAAAGTTTCCCATGAATACAGAAAGAGCTTAGAAGTTACATTTGAGACTTTCTGGTGAGAATTTTAAGATGTGAGAGAAATTATGGAAAAATAATGTATCATTTTATTATACTTATAAATACTAGAATCAAAATGTAAGAGTGCTACATTTTTAAGTTTTATCTGTTATCAAAGTGATATATTATCATAATATGTTTAGCACTGATATTTAAGAGATTACAAAAACCTTCTTTACCTTCTAGATTGTAGTAACTCTGGATTACTTCAAATTAAGATGGAACAACTATACTAGTATCTGTTTGTTTAAAGCTGGCTTGATATTCAATATATATCTTTGATTCTTATGTATTTAGAAAAATCTACTGTACTAGACTGGACTCTCAGATCTATGGTAGCCAGACTGATATCCTGGACTACACAGCTCTTCATTCTCTCAGGCTGTAAGAATCTTTAATAAAAAAGGAACAAAAAGAGCAAGATGACTGTTTCTGTAGGAAAACAGTCTTAGATATTTTCTCTGTCAATGCTTACCACTGAGACTTTATGATGAATTATCATGGACAAGGAGATAGGAAAGTTGGCAGAGGAATATGTACAGCTTTTTTGAGCTACTTACTCACGGCTATAAATACAAAGGCAAAAGCAAAATATTTCAAGTGCCATATGATAAAAGACTTTATATAGCGACTAACTTTTTTAATGGAACTTTCACATGACTGTAGAGGTGTGACATTTAATTACCTAGAGAATGAAAGAATGTTTGTAGAAATCATTTTATCCTGAAACAGAGGTTCTTATTGCTGACTATACTGTAAAACCTTCTATGAAGAGCTGTATTGATGTCTGAGTTCCAACCCAGGCTTAGCCCAAACAGAATTGAATTCCTAGGGGTGAGGCACAGATTCTTTTTTTTTTTTTTTTAAGACAGTGTCGCTCTGTCACCCAGGCTGGAGTACAGCGGTGCGATCTCAGCTCAATGTAACTCAACTTAACCTCCGCCTCCTGGATTGAAGTGCTTCTCTCTGCCTCAGCCTCCCAAATAGCTGGGACTACAGGCGCCCACCACCACATCTGGCTAATTTTTGTATTTTTGTGGAGACGGGGGTTTTGCCACGTTGGCCAGGCTGTCTCCAACTCCTGACCTCAGGTGATCCACCTGCCTTGGTTTCCCAAAGTGCTGGGATTACAGGTGTGGGCCACTGTTCTCGGCCAGATTCTTTTTTTAAAAAGCTTCCCAGGTGATTCTAACGTGACACCTCAGTTAAGAACCACTGCCTCAAAGGAACAGGGGACCAAGGAAACCCAAGAAATTATTTCACACTTTACAATCACAGTGATATTTAAGACTATTAAAAAAACCTTCTGGCCGGGCGCGGTGGCTCAAGCCTGTAATCCCAGCACTTTGAGAGGCCGAGACGGGCGGATCACGAGGTCAGAAGATTGAGACCATCCTGGCTAACACAGTGAAACCCCGTCTCTACTAAAAAAAAATATAAAAAACTAGCCGGGCGAGGTGGCGGGCGCCTGTAGTCCCAGCTACTCGGGAGGCTGAGGCAGGAGAATGGCGTGAACCCGGGAGGCGGAGCTTGCAGTGAGCAGAGATCCGGCCACTGCACTCCAGCCTGGGCGACAGAGCAAGACTCCGTCTCGGAAAAAAAAAAAAAAAAAAAAAACCTTCTTTACTTTCCAGATTGTAGTAACTCTGGATTAGTTCAAACTAAGATAGAACAACTTTATACTAGTCTTTATAAACAAACAATTCCTTAAGAGCATTCAAAGTGTGGAAATTATGTTGACTACATTAAATGAACAAATATCAACAACTGTAATTCTAATTGTAACCTTAAAATATCGGCCAGATTGGCCAGGCGCGGTGGCTCACGTCTGTAATCCCAGCACTTTGGGAGGCCGAGACGGGCAGATAACGAGGTCAGGAGATCAAGACCATCCTGGCTAATGCAGTGAAATCCCAATTCTACTAAAAATATTTTAAAAAGTAGCCAGCCAGGCATGGTGGCGGGCACCTGTAGTCCCAGCTACTCGGGAGGCTGAGGCAGGAGAATGGCATGAACCCAGGAGGCGGAGCTTGCAGTGAGCGGAGATCATACCACTGCACTCCAGCCTGGGCGACAGAGTGAGACTCTGCCTCCAAAAAAAAAAAAAAAAAAAACTGGCCAGATTAAGAAACAAAAGTGCTCCATGGCCGCGCACAGTGGCTCACTCCCAGCACTTTGGGAGGCTGAGGCAGGTGGATTATCTGAGGTCGGGAGTTCGAGACCAGCCTGACAAACATGAAGAAACCCCGTCTCTACTAAAAATACAAAATTAGCCAGGCGTGGTGGCACATGCCTGTAATCCCACTGCTCGGGAGGCTGAGGTGGGAGAATCGCTTGAATCCAGGAGGCGGAGGTTGCGGTGAGCCGAGATCACACCACTGCACTCCACTCTGGGCAACAAAAGTGAAACTCTGTCTCAAAAAAAAAAAAAAAAAGAAAGAAAAGAAAAAAAAGAAACAAAAGTGCTCCTAAACTAGCAGGATGGGCATGGGTGGGGAGGTAGAGGAACACACTATTTTCAGACTTCTTTTCAAATAGTACTTAGGAAAAAGAAATATTTACTCTTACTCCATTACACCTAGATTGGATTTTATAACATCTAAAAGTGATATAGAAATTCCAAATCTGAAAATACTGTTTGAGTAAAATCTGCTATAATTCCAGACATCTGCTTATTAAGATATACTGAGAATGTTAGCAAAGAGGATATGAAGTGGAGGTGGTAGATGATACAGGAGTAGTAGTTATGCTCTAGAAACCTTTAATGGAACTGGGAAACGTTAGTTTGGTGCCTCCTGCCTGTTGGCAGACATAGGCAACCTCCAAGCATTTCTAACTCCCGTCTAACCAACATGACATTGTAGGATGCCTGATAAAGCCAAGCACACAAGAAAACTAACAACAGTGAGCACAAATTGTTAACAGACCTTTAAAAAAAATCAGAACCCGGAGAAAGAAAGGAGAAGATTCTTCTTAGTCCATTAAAGACAGACCAAATTTCTAAAAGAAAAAATAAGTTACTCAAAGGACAGGAGAAAGCTGGAAAATTACAATGCTAGTACAGACCTAGAATACAGTACAGACAAGAGTAACTAAAACTTCTGGATACAGGTAAACCAATACTTCTTTCGCAATGGAACTGTACTCCCATGAACGCATTACTCAAGTGGGCTAATAAAACCCTTTGCTTAAAGTACCTGGAGATTTCAGGAAAAACAAAACATCCATGCATGACTGATTTGTAACCAGAGAAGAAACGAATTAGAAAAATATCAAAAATAACCGAAAACTCTAAGTACTTTTTCTCCCAATAAAGCACAAAAAAAAAAAAAAAAAAAAACAGAGAAAATTCCTGTTAGCAAAGGGAAAGTAGAAGTGTAAATAAATGCCTGTAATCCCAGCACTTTAGGAGGCCGAGGAGGGCGGATCACCTGAGGTCAGAGTTCAAGACCAGCCTGGCCAATATGGTGAAACTCTGTCTCTACTAAACATACAAAAATTAGTTGGGCGTGGCGGCAGACACCTGTAATCCCAGCTACTTGGGAGGCTGAGGCAGAAGAACTGCCAATAAGGGGGAAAAACTCAAATGTCCATGGATAATCAAATGGATAAAGAAAATACGGGCCAAGCACAGTGGCTCACACCTGTAATCCCAGCACTTTGGGAGGCCAAGGTGGGCGGATCACTTGAGGTCAGGAGTTCAAGACCAGCCTGGCCAACATGGTGAAATCCCATCTCTACTAAAAATACAAAAATTAGCCAGGTGTGGTGGCAGGCGCCTGTAATCCCAGCTACTTGGGAGGCTGAGGCCAGAGAATAGCTTGAACGCAGGAGGTGGAGACAGCAGTGAGCCAAAATTATGCCACTGTACTCCAGCCTGGGTGACAGAGGTAGACTCTGTCTAAAATAAATAAATAAATAAACCAGAAGTATAAATAAATTTAATCAATAATCCTGAAACTGGTGTTTGCTTCAAACACTTTCTCCTTCCTCTATCCCTAAGCAGGTTCAAATAGCAGTATCTTTCCTTTCTTAGGGAGAATAATACTATTCTGGTTATTTTCAAAACCTATTATTATAATAAATACTATATGCAAGGCCTTGTGCTAAGTGCTGTATATACATTATCTCTTAAAATCCTCACTGTGATGACTAATGTATCATTTTCATTTCCATTTTACAAATGAGGAAAAATCCTACGCTTAGGACACACAATCAACAAATGGTATAAAGTGGAGATCACAAGCCAGGTCTGTCTCCATAGCCTGTGCTAATAAACTGGAGCAGTATTTTCTTAGCTTTCTCTCCTTAAATGACTGAAGTTCACATGCTATTTGGAATAAATATGCAGAAAAGGGGCACAGGAAGTGGTGTAGAAAGAAGCACTTTATAACTTATCAAGATAAGAGCACCTGCACTGCTTTTTTAAAACAAGGAAAAACCATGCAATAACATAAAACCCCCAACTCTTTTCTGGCCCTATTATTGCTAAAACGGACAAGTTGGTCAGGCACCACCTACGGACCACAGTAAATAAATCACTTTGGTTCAGTGGTGGGGAGGGCATTATGCAACACTTCCCAGCACAGCCCTGGCCAGGATATTTTACGGCCAAGGCACTTGGGCCCCTCCTCCCCAGCTAGACAGCCTGGCTCCTTCACATTCCCCTCAGGAGATAGGGTGGAAGCTCACAGCTCCACTTTGTAAGGCATAGAGGGCAGCTGAAAGTCCTGCTTGGCCTCTCTGGGCAACCACAGGCGCCAATAAATCAGCCACAGGCGATTCTCTCATTCCCTTCCTGGCTGAAGCAGGAGCAAGACATAATGCAAAAGAGCACTGATTGGACTTGAGAGATAAGCGATCTAGGCTTAAATTCTACTGCAAATGACTATATCACCACAGCCCAGGTAATGGCCTGTTTCCTCAGGCTTCTAACATGAAGACAGTACCATCTCCTTTTTGGTAAAGATACAAAGTTCATCTATGAAAGCAGCTAGTATGATACTTCGCCCACTGCAAGTATTCAGTAAACAGCGGCCAACTTGAGCAGAATCCATCTCTACTACATGCAAATAAGACATTCAAGGTAGGACTGGACAAAAAAGGTGTAGCAGGTTATGTGGGTTCCTCTCTGCTTTCTTCCTGACCATACCTTGGTATTTCATTGATTGCCAGCTCTCAGAACTAATCTATTCCATGTCGTATCCCATCAGTGTTCTGTTCCCTGTTAAGGAGCTGATGTCCGGTAACGGATTCATGATTTACCCTTAACTAAAATATATGAAGATTGTTAAAGAAGACTTTGATGCCTTAACATAAGGAAGCAACCAATGCTGCACATAATGGTTATTCTTGAAGAGAACAGCAATGAAATTTTCAGGGGTGGCTGAGGGGTGAAGTCTTTTAGTTCCAAAAATACACCACAGGCGGCCTACCTCACCTAGAAATACTATCAAACCCACACAGTGGCGATGCCTGATTTCTCCATTATCTGAATCAAGCCAAGTATAATGACCTCCGCCGGATACATTCTCTACAGGTGAGTGGGGTAAACTGGCACTGCGGTCCTGGCATGCCGGAGGGTGCAATCACCAAGGTGTCTGGAGCCTTGGAGTCTTAGCTATCAAGAGGTCTAGCTAGCTTCAGTTACATCACGCTCTTTAGGCCTGGTGTCTTCTCTGTGATGATCAACAGATTTTCTGTAAGGCACCGCTCAGCTCTAAAATTTGAGATTCCAAAGTGTACTCTACACACTTGACAGTATCTTGTGAGAGGATCAACAGCTCTGCCAGACGAACTTGAGTCTCAAGAGAAAGAATGCCAAATTTAATCCCTTGGGGAGACCCGGGCGCTGACTGTTGAAACATGCTAGGTACTGTCAGGTTCCAAGTACTACGCTGTGCTATGCGCTGCCTCCGCAACTGATAACACCTGATTACTCTAAATAATGAGTGCCAGAGAAGGCGGTGATGGGTCAAGCTTCAAAAAGAAAAACCGGATTTTCTTAGAACAAGATAAACATAATTTGAAGATAGAAAATAAATTATGAGGGCGGGGGGGAAGTCTTCTTGCCCTAGAAACTAGGTAATCACAAGCTGGGAGTGGAAACACTAGCCGCAGCGTCCTCGCAGCATCTGGAAAGTCGCCCGCTCGTAAGAGGGGTGGGCGCCAACCGGGGGAGGCCGCAGGCCTATTGGGGTTTCCTGCTAGGGGTCGCACCCGGACTCGCAGCAGGGACGGCTCCGCACCTTCGCGGCACCCCGTGTGCCACCCTGAATCAGGCCCCGGCGGCCGCGCCTAGGAGCAGCAAAGGGTGGTTCTGGGTATTGTCGGCCCAGCGCTCACTCGCGGATGTATTTTCCTCCTGTGCCCTGCCTGACACCTCAATGGGACCAAAAACACCCCTCTCCCCAGCTACTTGCATCTGTCCCGCGACCGGTGCAGCTGCAGGCCGCCGCCCTGGGCGGCTCGCGGCGGGAGGGACTGAGACCGGGGCAGCCCACAAGGGCTGGGCCGCGTCGCTTACCCAGGTGCCGCCGCGGCGGCAAGCCGACTCCTCCGTGCAGGAGGGGCGGGCTCCCAAGCCGCGCACAGCAAGCGGTGGAGCCGGCTCACGCACCCCGCGGCTGGCTCTCGCGCGGCTTCCCGCGCCGGCAGCCCGCGATGGCCCCACGTGACCGCGTGTCTGGTAGCAGGGGAACGAGGGGCGCCACGGCCAGGGTGTGCGTGCGCGCGTGCGTACGTGCGCACGTGCGCGCCCTCCCGCCCGCAGCCGGGCTGGGGTCGGCCCGCGCTCTGAGCGCTGCCGCTACAGTTCGCAGTCTTGACTCTGTAGGCGGAAGCACAGGGACGAGCCTGAGCGTCACAGGCTCCCCACAAACAACCGCGTGACCCGGGGACTTTCCCCAGGGTGTGCAAAAGCACAGGCACCCCCTCAGTTCTGGGGTGGAGGTGGGGGTGGGGAAGGATGCGCCCGCGTGTTCGCTGGGGAAGGGATGAGGGCGCGGGGCCAGGGAGGCCGAGCCGCGGGAGCCTGGGTGGAGAGGCTGACTGGGCGAGGTGGGGCATGGCGAGGGAAGTGACTCAGGGCCAGAGGCGGACAGGCCCACGGAAGGTGGGGTGGGGGGAGCGCGGGGACTAGGCGACCCTGAACCGACGGGACAGAGCGAGGTTGCCGAAGCACTCGAGGCGGGCCGCGAGGGACGGCCCAGCTGCTGGGCCCAACGGGGCAGGGGTCTGACATCTGGACAGAGTGGGAAAACAGCCGCGCATCCTGCCCTAGGGAGTCGGGAGGAGCCCCGTCACATCCAGCTGTGCAAACAGGAGGAGGAGGAGGTCCCAAGCCTATCCTTGAGAGAGGGGCGAGAGGGGTGGTCAAGCCGCCGCTGCCGCGACGGCCCCCGCGGTGCGGGTTGCGCCAGCCTCCTTGGAGCCCGACGCAGAAACTTGTTGCAACAAACAGGCGACCGCGGGTGCCCCTAGCAGCCAGCGGCAGAGTGGGTGGGCGGGCGAGAGGGAGGGGAAGGCTGGCGGACGCCGCAGCGAACTGGTGGGCAGACCCGGAGTCGCCGCGTAAGCGGGGCCGGCTCAGTGCGGTGCGGCAGGCGCGGCTGTGCGGCAGCGGAAGTCCTTTGTTGCAGCACAGTCCCTGGCAGAGCCAGAGCCTCTCCGCGCAGCCCAACCCGAGCGCCGAGCGCCGCGCGCCGCCGCCACTGCAGCTCGCGGCCCCTTCGCCTCCGCCCGCCTTTGCCGTGGCTGATTTGCCTTAAACTCCCTAAAATCTCCGCAGCTCTGGTTCCTGCTGCGGCCGGTAAGTATTTGCCAGTTGTGGGGCTATTTGCGCAACTTTGGCCCGGGCCGGAGGGCGACGGGCCGCGGGCCTGGCGGAGTGCGGGGCCAGAGCGGCGCCGACCCGTGCGGGGAGCCGGAGCGCGGCGGACGCGTTGCAAGGACCCGGTGACGGGCGGCTGCCTGGCCGCCTGCTTGTTGCCGGCGCGTCAGGTCCCGGGCGTGCGGCCTCCCTTGAGTCGGAGGCAAAGCCCTTACGGAGACTAGTTCCCAAATTAGTTACCTTCTTTTCTTTCTTTCTCTGCCTTTATTTTTTTCGAGGGGGGAGGGGAGGTGTAGACGGGAGGCGGGAGAACCCGGTTGATTGACGTGCCTGGAGCCCGCTTCTCTCAACTTACAGCTGCGGCTCCGCGGCGGGTGGGAGGGGAAGTGTCCCGGAGCCCGAGGCTGCAGACTTGGGCGCGCTCCGAGGGAGGAGGCGTAAGAGCCGTGCAAATTCTTGCTACGCTGTTTCCCACCCCCTCTCGCAGGCACACACGCTTTTTGTTCAGTAAAAAGTGGAAGGTCTGAGTTTGGGAATTTTTAGTGGAAAAGATCTGTTTCCTGGGAAGGAAGTGCTTTCGCTTGCAGCGGTGGGCGCTTACTAGAAGTTCGGTAAATACGTTGGATGCAGATCGGGAGTCGTTTACAGGTCTGAGCTCAGCCACCCCACCCAGTCTCCCTTTCTACCTAAGCAACGCGTGTACATGATCTGAAGGGTTGACATGACATTTTCTAAATTGGGCGCATCAGGAAGAGGTTGATGAAAATCCTTGACGTTTTCCGGGGATAGGACATCTGTATGTGTGTGATAATGTTCTTAAATCGAGTTTCAGTGTGGTGGTGCACGCAGATCCTTCATTGGTGTTAGTGTATTTCCATACGGTATGTATCACTAGAAGAACAGTGTTCCCATTGACACTCGAACCCAAGGAATGGTCCGAGGCTTTTTGAGGCAACCTAGGATCAGTGTCTTGAGTTGAAGTTGGAGGCACTCTGAAGCAGATTTGGTGAAGGATGCAGTTCTCGTAATTTACAGAGCAACCACAGTCTTCTTTGAAACGGAGAAATTAGATTCCATGAACTTTTATCACTGCAAATAGATATGATGTGGAGAAACGGGGAAAATTGAGTACAAAAAGATGAGGCTTGAATGATGGCTGGCCATCATTTGCTCAGAACCTCAAAACTTTGCTTTTGAATCACTTGCTGGATATCTAATAAAGTCTCAATAATAACTGGATGACTTTGGGAGCTACAAAGGGGCTTACTCCTCTTAAAGAAACAGGAAACTGGGCCTGGCGCAGTGGCGCACGCCTGTAATCCCAAATGCTGAGGCGGGTGGATCACCCAAGGTCAGGAGTTCAAGACCAGCCTGGCCAACATGGTGAAACCCCATTTCTCCTAAAAGTACAAAATTTAGCCTGGCGTGGTGGCAGGTGCCTGTAATCCCAGCTACTGAGAAGGCGGATGCAGCAGAATCGCTTGAACCGGGGAGGCGGAGGTTGCAGTGAGCGGAGATCGCGCCACTGCACTCCAGCCTGGGCAACAAGAGTGAGACTCCCTCTCCAAAAAACAAACAACAACAATAACAAAAACCAGGAAACTGAAGCATAGTGGAGGTGAAATGCTTTTACAAAGGTTAGTAAACACAACGTCTACAGTAGAGCCTTCAGTTAACCTCTTACATTCATTTTATGAGCAGGCTTTCTCCATTAATACCACATTTTCATGGTATTGAATAACTCGGGTTGAGCAGTCTTTCCTGAAGCCTTTCTATTCTTCTCACTCCTAATATGATGGCCTACTTTTTTGGTTTTTTTGTGGGGAAAGGACTGGTGTATCATTGTCAGAGAAAAGAGAAACCATATTTAACCAGGGCCTTAGCAGGGCATGAGCACAGTCACAGCCACTTGCTCTTGACCTTGTGCTTTGATCTCACTTTAACACTTCTAAATTTTTGTACTGCTTCCTCATTCTCTTTTGCCAGGTTCTGGGGAAGATATAGTTCATGGACCTTTTTAAGAGTATCTTGTTTTATTTGTAGCATCATTTCCCTTTCTAATGTGCAGGAGAAAAGAAGTACCTGCTTTCAGACTTGCCCTTTAGCCAGGAAAAGCACTAAGCCTTTGCTCTTCACTTTCTGGTGCAAAGGGGAGGAAAACTGTTGGTACAGAAATGCAGAAAAATTCCCGTAGATTTTTGTTAATAAGCTGCAATCTGTTGTCTTCCCAAAAAATTGAGATATATTTGAGAAACATCTTCTTGAGAGGTCACTTTGGTCTCTACAGAATGTTTTCTCCTGACATTTTCTTCCGTGCTAGTATCTCATGCTAAAATAGTGAAATTGTTTTTTCGCATATTCTTATGTGAACCAAATTAAGGGTTATTCATGTCTTTTTTCTCAAAATGTAAGTAATTTTTTATTATAAAATCCATGCTCTTTGTAAAAATTCAGCCTGTATTGAAGTACATAAAATACAAAAATGAAAGTCATTTTGACTCCCACTCCCCAGAGATAATCACTGTGTACAGTCAATTCCTTGTTTAAAACCTGATTACAGCTGTTCTGCTGTGTGTGCCTCACTCTGCCTGGGGATGGCCTGTGGTGATTCATGGACTCATGTTCTCTATTCACATTACTCAGGTTGGTAAGAATTGCCAAGTAAAGGAAAGGGGAGTGTTTTGCATTGGGCTGATTTAAAATTATTTGATTAAGTAACTGGGCTGCTATTTTAGGTTTGTCCTTATTAAATATTTACCGTATCATGGTGGGCTATTTTTCATACTATGTTTATGTTAATGGTGTTGCCCAGCCTCTGATGGATTGATTTACAGCAGCTAAACACATCAAAACAAAAGCAAACCCTCAGCTTTATAGTTTCATAATTTATAATTAGGAAGGAGTAGGTATACTTGCCATGAAGACCATTGCCAGTATATCCCTATGCTGATATACGATGGGGTTCCTCTTGATCAGCACCAAAGATTGCATGCTGGAAAGGAAATTAGAAGAAAGAAGGGTCAATGACTGCTGTTTTCAGATGTGGCATGGAAGAGACTGATATTGGGGAGGAAGCGGCAGGGACTCCTTAGATATGTATTTAAGAATGAACTGTGAAGAGGCCGGGTGCGGTGGCTCAAGCCTGTAATCCCAGCACTTTGGGAGGCCGAGACGGGCGGATCACGAGGTCAGGAGATCGAGACCATCCTGGCTAACATGGTGAAACCCCGTCTCTACTAAAAATACAAAAAAAAAAAAAACTAGCCGGGCGAGGTGGCGGCGCCTGTAGTCCCAGCTACTTGGGAGGCTGAGGCAGGAGAATGGCGTAAACCCGGGAGGCGGAGCTTGCAGTGAGCTGAGATCCGGCAACTGCGCTCCAGCCCGGGCGACAGAGCAAGACTCCGCCTCAAAAAAAAAAAAAAAAAAAAGAATGAACTGTGAAGAAGTTGATGATGATCTAAAAACAGAGCCCCAAAATAGTACATAGAAAGTTAATTACAACATCGGTTATTTGAGGCTGTTGGGGACATGGGTGGTTTTTATACTACTCTGTCTTTGAATTTAAAATGTTTTCAAAATAAAATGTGAAGATTAAAGAATTATTAACCAGATTTTCTTTTGTCTATATGAGATGCATGCAGTCCTTTTTAGAGATAACTGAAGAGCTCCATCCCCACTTTGAAGTATTAGAAGAGGCATGCTCTGGTGGACAGTGGGGAGTTAGCAGATGGAAGGGGATTTACGGAAGGGACAGGACCTTCTTCCTGCAAGATGGGGCAGTGAGAGAACGATGAGAGCTTTTAGATTCGTGAAAAAGGTGACTCAGGGAGGCTTAGAATGTTCCAAAGGGGCACTTCAGCTAATAGTCATATTTAGAAGAGTGTTGTCTGGTTTACACAAACTGAAACTTAGGGCTTTGAATCAAGAGTCTCAGCTTCTACTTAGAAGATAAGCAGTTTCGGGGAAGTCAACCACTGAACCTGTTTCATTTACAAAATGAGGATAATAAAAATACCTATCTCAGGGTGGTTGTGAGATCAGTTGTATTAATATATGGGAAAATGCTTTGTAAATTTTCAACCACTGTATAAAAGTTGCCATGATTGAAATAAACAAAAAAATTGATAAGCAAAATAAAACTTATGTGTTTAAACATGTATTCATTCAAAAACTCATCAAATATCAACTAAATGTCAGACATTTAGTAATGAATGAGATACTGCCCTGGTGTCAAGGAGCTTACAGTAAAGCAGGGGAGCCAGATAATTGCAATACCTGCCTTAAGTGTGGTAATAGAGCATCACAGTTTGGATGATACATTATTGGTACCATATAGTTGTATGTATAGGCTGTTTTGGCAGCACAGAAGAGAGGCATCTGCCTCACCCTAAGATCAGAAAAAACTTCCCAAAGAGGCCAGGCACAATGACTGTCCCCTGTAATCCCAGCACCTTGGGAGGCCTAGGCAGGCGGATTGTTTGATCTCAGGAGTTTGAGACCAGCGTGGCCAACATGGCGAAACCCTGTCTCTACAAACAACACAAAAGTTAGCTGGGCGTGGTGCTAACTCCCAGCTATTCGAGAGACTGAGGTGGGAGGAACGCTTGGGCCTGGGAGGCGGAGGTTGCAGTGAGCTGAAATTGCCCCATTGCACTCCAGCCTGGATGACAGAGCCAGACCCTGTCTCAAAAAAAAAAAAAAAGAAAAGAAAAGAAAAAAAACTTCCCAAACAGGGTGAGCTAGACATTGAAAAGGTTCTAAGGAAAGGAACAGCATGTGTGAAATGGCAAGGCTTTTGGGGTATTAGGTTATTTGGGATGAGGGGGAATCTTAAGGCTTAAAAATAGAGTTAAGTTTCTTAGAATGAACATACATTTTATTATACTTTTTATTGGTTTCATTTTGTTGAAGTTTAATTATATGATTGTGATGTTTTCAGGATTTTGGTTTGAATTAAAACTGGCGTCACAAAATTGGAAACAATACAATTTTTAAAAAAATGTGTAGGATCTGGCTGGGCGTGGTGGCTCACGCCTATAATCCCAGCACTTTGGGAGGCTGAGACAGGCGGATCACAGGGTCAGGAGATCGAGACCAACCTGGCCAGCATGGTGAAACTCCTGTCTCTACTAAAAATACAGAAAAAAATTAGCCAGGTGTGGTCATGGTGGCGGGTGCCTGTAGTCCCAGCTGCTTGGGAGGCTGAGGCAGGAGAATGGTGTGAACCCGGGAAGCGGAGCTTGCAGTGAACTGAGATTGCACCACTGCACTCCAGCCTAGGCGACAGAGTGAGACTTCGTCTCAAGAAAAAAAAATGTATAGAATCTGCTCAAAGAAGGAAACTGGGTAATCCCTCCCATCTAGAGCTGCCTCACCAGTTATTCGTTCAGTAACATTTACTGAATACTTAATATTCCAGAGAAATGAAAAAGCCAAAGTCCTTGTCTCAAAGTTGTTCACAATCTCGTGGGGGAGACCAACACATAATTATAACCAATTCTTATTTAGCATTTACTCCATGAGAGATACTACTTAACAATAACTCTTAAGAGGTAGAAAGGATTACCATCCCTTCTTAGATGACAGAAGTGAAGCACAAATTGACTAAGCAGCCTACTCAAGGTCACACAATAAGTGGCAGAGCCAGAATTTGAACCCAGGCAGTCTGGTTAGTTTGTGCTTTAATGCCTACTTTATGTAGCTGTTCTGATTATTAAAATACAGTGTAAAAAGTGCAAAATAAAGAAATAATACACAATGAGATCAAAACCTAAAATAGTGGGAGAGGAAGGTGTTACAAAGGCTTTCTACGGGAGGTGATAAACTGATTTTTAAATGATACGTGGGAGGTTCAGACCCAAAGAACCTATCGGTATGAGTAAAACTGGAGGGGAGGTAAGAAATTCATGAAGTATGCTGGGTGTGTGTGGAGGAGGGTGAAGGTGGTGACAAGCAGTTTTATGTTGCTTGAACATGAAGTTTGGAAGCAGGTACTAGCTAAACATATAAGACTAGATGGGTGTGCGGGCATGGGGGGCTTTGTATGCCTCAATAATGATTTTATACTTTAGCCTGAGGATATGTGAGGGGAACCATGGTAGAATAGTGTGATATGATTTTTCTTCTTCATGAATCATCTTCAAAACGGCATTGCTCTTGGAAGGAAAAAATTACCTGAGAGTGAAGGATTTGAGGGACTGGTTGAGGAGCCTATTTTAATAACTCAGGAGTGATAATAGAGGCCTTACGAGAACAGGAAAGATAGGGATGGAGTAAATGGGCAGATTTGAGAAATATTTAATGGGAAAATTGGCAACACTTAATGGTTGATTATGAGGGAGAGGTTCTAGGCAGCTCCCAAGTAGTCTAGGTGATTGGTACATAGTGGTGGCAGCTGAGACAGAATATGGGGGAGGGGCATTTTTAAGTGAGTTCCAGACAAAATCTGATTCCACAGAATTAGTACATTCAAATAGAAGTCCTACAAAACGGCCGGGCGCGGTGGCTCAAGCCTGTAATCCCAGCACTTTGGGAGGCCGAGACGGGCGGATCACAAGGTCAGGAGATCGAGACCATCCTGGCTAATACGGTGAAACCCCGTCTCTACTAAAGAATACAAAAAACTAGCCGGGCGACGAGGCGGGCGCCTGTAGTCCCAGCTACTTGGGAGGCGGAGGCAGGAGAATGGCTTAAACCTGGAAGGCGGAGCTTGCAGTGAGCTGAGATCCGGCCACCGCACTCCAGCCTGAGCGACAGAGCCAGACTCCGTCTCAAAAAAAAAAAAAAAAAAAAAAAAAAGTAGTCCTACAAAACGAACCGTAAGAATTCGAATGCTATGGGCAATAAGGGATTTCCTGGTGAAGCACATTTGGCTGAAAGAGCCTACTGTTTACACAGTGCCCTCTGGTGGTCAGAAGATGCTGTGCTGCCTCTTTAGCATGAATGGATTAAAATGTACTTTTCCTCCTCTACTTCTGGAGGTAGCGGGGAATATTCCAGAAGCCACTGTGTTCCTTCTGCTTTCTGTGTGGATAAGTTCATTTCTTAGAACTATAATTCAACTGAACTACAGGAACATCTCACTTATTTGTAAGTTATATGGTTGGCAACCTCAGCTATCCAGTGCTTTGGCCTGATGCAAAAGAGGAAGGAAATTTGATCGCCTGTCAACAAAATTCAGGAATTAAAACTTTACATCTTATGAGCATTTCTCTAGGTCTTCAGAAGATGCTGTGCTCCCTCTTTAGGATGAATGGATATGTAGATTCAATTTTCAATGAGTTTTTGTCTAATTTCACAGCCAAGAAGAGATTGAAATGGTGGGCCACAGGAGATCAGCACACCTTTAGGAAGTGACAGTTGTTGGCTTGCAAGTAAAGAGACAGAAAAATACTAACCAGCCAACAAAGCACAATCTCCAAAAGCATAACAGTCTGATCTGAGGCCATTTTGTGTAGATGCAAACAACCCTTGCAAATTTGAACAACTACTGTATTTCAGCAAAACATAATTGTTTTAGAGGAGAAAACAGCCAGCCAGGTGATGCTATATGTGTAGGCTGCAGTTAGAGTAGTATGAAGAGCCCTAGACCAGGATTGAGGAGACCAAGGTCTTAATCCTGACAACCACTAAAACTAAATGTGACTTTGAACATACCACTTAATCTCTTAGGGCCTCAGTTTGCTTTTTGATCTGTAAAGCAGTGGGTTGAACTTGATCATTTCATAAAATTCTATAAACTATAATTATGACATTAATTTTTTAAAAATTGTCCTGTGCTTGGATTGAAAAGGCAAAGAAACATTTGTCATCTCTAATTTATGTAAGAGTCCTGTGAGAAGTATGATTATCCCAATTTTATAGATGAGAAAATAGGCTTAAAGAAATAAAGAAGTTCCCGCATAGCTAAACCTACTGGTAGAGTTTGTATTCAAACAAACAGTATATGCTCTCTGGGTTCTTTTTTATTTCCTTCACTTGACAAGCACGTATTAAGTGTCAACTATGTGGGAAGAGTGTGCTAGGCACAAGGAACACAAAGGCCATTAAGCCTTGTCCCCGTCTTTGAGGCTTCAGTACAGTAGGCATTGCTATATCACACTGCTCCTTGGATCTCTTGTCAGTGCTAATGATACAAGTAATACTACTGCACTGTTAGGCTTAATATACAGCTCCATTATGTCTTTAAGATGTGGGTATAAAACTAAGCCACCATTTATATTATTGTTTCTATGGGAATGCGTGTTTCAAGTTTCAAATAAATTAAAAATAAAGTTTTAGGATATAACCCAGTTATAATTGCAGAACTTCCTGTACTAAGTACTGAATTTGGAGTCTAATGCACAGCCACTAGTGAAGATAGTGAATTAAATTTTCTAAACTTGATCATATTTGTCACTTAAATGCATTGAAATAAAATCTCTTATCTTTGGGAGCCTCTACAACCGTGGTTATTCCTGGAAGTTTCAAGGAGAAACCAAGAGAATGTAATAGAGATTGGACCCTATACCCTGCAAGATGGTATTCTAGGAAAGAATTTTGCCAATGTGATGTTAGTTTTATAGATGGCAAAATCTTTAAGGTCATGATCTTGGGCTCTAGAGTCATTGCCTGTGTTCTAATCCCATGAGGTCCTCTCTTTGTGATATTACAAAGGTTATATAACACTGTATGCCTCTGTTGTTTAATCTTGGAAATGTGTCTTATAGCAGCATCTACTTTGTGGGGTTTGTTATGAGGATTAAATGCTAAAATGATTCTTACATATGCATACATACACAAAATGATACCTATATATGCATACATACACATATATGCACATATACACACATACATATATATATACATACGTGTATATATGCAATATGTGTGTGAGATATGCACACATATATATTGCATATATCCATATGTGTATATATGTAATGTATGTGTGAGAGATATATACATCTCCCTATACATCTGCCTGGAATAGAGCCTGACATATAGTAAGAAATAATAAATGTTAGCTATTCACATTATTATTATATTACAGTTGTCATTTACTCTACTTTGATAACCTTCATCTACCAGTCCAGTAAAGCAAATATACCTTCCCTCCCATTACACATCCAGCCAAGCTGCTGTGTACCCTCCTCAACTATTTACATACACATCTATATAAATACTTGAAATGCCTCACCCTTGCTTTCAGTTTATCCTACTCATTCATCAAGGCTTTACTCAAATCCTGCATCCTTCCTAAAGCCTACTATTTTGGTATAATTAATGCTTTTCTTCTAAACCCTTGCTGAACTTTATTCAGTATAGTTATTTTTATTTTTATTTTTGAGATGGAGTCTTGCTCTGTTGCCCAGGCTGGAGTGCAGTGGCTCAATCTCAGCTCACTGCAACCTCTGCCTCCCAGGTTCAAGTGATTCTCCTGCCTCAGCACCCCCCGAGTAGCTGGGATTCCTGGCATCAGCTATCATGCCCAGCTGATTTTTGTATTTTTGTAAAGACGGGGTTTCACCATGTTGGCCAGGCTGGTCTTGAACTCCTGACCTCAGGTGATCCACCCACCTCAGCCTCCCAAAGTGCTGGGATTACAGGTATGAGCCACCGCACCCGGCCTCAATATAGTTTATTAAACTCCTCAAATTGTTTCTTGGTTTCAAATTTAATTCCTCATATACAGTTTTATCTCTATTGTACACCATCCTTCTCCACCCTCCATTTCAATGCTTTATCCAGTGTTAGGAACATTATGAGTATTCAATACATTCTGATATTCTGATGTTAAAATGTAAGAATCCTTTCATTACATTTTAGACTTTTAAAATACTCTGTAATCCTCAAATCCATATGCATACATACATTCGACCTATAAGACATAGAAATAGGTAAAAGGAAACATACATAAATCTTCCTTGAGATCCAGAGGTAATTGTAAGTCAGTCAGAGATTGGGGTGCTGAATTGGGACTGTGATGCTAGGCTCTCTAGACTTTCACTGAGACTAAGCAAATCTTCTTCAAATGCCTCATTGGTGCTGCAAGTCTATGACACAATTTAAAGGGTGATTATTTGCCTCACAGAAACACTTTAAAATTCCTTTAAGTTACTTCTTTATTCATTGAATATGCTTGTTTATAGACCCTTAAATTATCATTTACCAAGGCTGGAGTAAGAGAAACTTTAGTAAAACTGTTATTTCCAATTTAACAGATCTAGCACTGAGGAAAAATATTTCTGAAATCTTACTATGTCAGTGAGAAATTTACTGAAATAGCTTACACAATATAACTTAGGGAACACATTTATCAAATAAGACTAGATTGACAAGCTCCGCCTCCCGGGTTCCCGCCATTCTCCTGCCTCAGCCTCCCGAGTAGCTGGGACTACAGGCACCTGCCACCACGCCTGACTAATTTTTCATGCCTTTAGTAGAGACGGAGTTTCACTGTGTTAGCCAGGATGGTCTCGATTTCCTGACCTCGTGATCCACCCGCCTCGACCTCCCGAAGTGCTGGGATTACAGGTGTGAGCCACTGTGCCTGGCCTCAAAAATTTTTAATGAAAAAATTATCTTCAAGAGATAAGCTAAAAGTCTCACAGGAATTTAGGTCCCTCCTCCCCTGCCCCCTATGCCTCTGCCTCTTTTTGGTGTATTAATCCTTTTTAAAGCCTTTCTGGGCTGGGCACAGTGGCTTATACCTGTAATCCCAGCACTTTGGGAGACTGAGGTGGGAGGATTGCTTGAGCCCAGGAATTCGAGACCAGCCTGGGCAACATAGCAAGACCTCATCTCTACAAAAAATATACAAAAATTAGCCAGTCATGGTGGCATATGCCTGTAGTGCTAGCTATTCAGAAGGTGCGAGGTGGGAGGATTGCTTGAGCCCAGTGAGCTGTGATAGCCTGCCAACCTGGGTAACAGAGTAAGACCCTGTCTCAAAAAAATAATGTTAATAATTAAAATTTAAGAAAAAAGAAGAAAGCTTTTCTGAATGAGGTGTAACAAGGACAAAGTTGCTGGTGCTAATGTGTGAATGATTGCTATTATAAGTTACTCTGCCTAAAATCAGTTTTACTTAGAACTTGGACATTTGCATAATAATGTTACTTAAACTACAATTCTAGGTCAGCCTAAAACTGTTGTGTTAGAATTAAAAATTAGACACAGCATTTGTTCAGCTTTCATTTGTTCAGCTTCCAGCTCTATAGGGGGAACATAGGAGTATAAACATGGAGGCAATGGGATTCACACTGTGATGTGTCTGACCCAGAGCACTTGTTCTTTCTACTACAGCATGATGCCTTCTTCTGTAGAGTGGGCACTTTACAGAATACATGTTGAATGGAATCACTGATTTAGGAAAAGTAAAACTTCCTCAAATGAAGTTTCCTTGATATTACAGAATATTTGTGCTACTGCTGATGATCAATACTTTATACAGTGCCTGGTATACCAAAGGTACTCAATAAATGTTTGTTGAATGAATGTGCATTAAAATGCTATAAGTGCTCTTGTTTGTTTTAGTGCTTTATGTTAATAAAAGAATATGTATTTTTACTCAATTGAATTGTGACTGTAGCTATAGATATGCCTACATATTGATCTTCTATGTAGTTGTATTAATTTTGGTTGCTGATGATAAAACTGCTGTTCATCTAGATAAGAAAGGGTCCTTGGAACTTCTACGCTCTTTATATCATTATTTCAAGCCTGAACTATTTAATACTTGAAAGTTTTTATAGATTAACTACTGGCTTTCTAATGGACTCTTATTTGGAAGGAAATTTTAAGGTTATCAAGTCAAACTTATCCTGATGCTTAAATAAGCATCGCCACCATTACAACATCCACTGTTACTTTCATTATTTCATGCCAAGCACCATACATTTTACACATTGCCTCTGTGAATCCTCATATATGATATTGTATTTGAGGTATTGTTATTCCTACCTTCACAGTTCAGGAAACTTAGGGTCAATGAGGATAAGCAAGTTCCCAAAAGTGGGAAAGCTAGATAAGAAGCTAGGTCTGTCTGAACCCAGGCCCATGCTCTTTTCACTACTCTACCGTCCTCAGTAGCATCCTGTTCCTGCTTTAATATGGGTACTCATTCTCCAAACAAGTTTGTTTCATTCTTGAACTACTCTTATTAATAGAAAGTTTTGGTTTTTTGGAAATAATACCTATCCCTCTGGCTCTTACTCTATGGTTGATTATTAAATGTTCTCTGAATCCTACAAAAATGACTATAGACAGAAATTTCATCCTACTTAAAACGGGCTTGGGTCCACATTTTTGTGTATTTTTTTCATCTTTTCCCCCCCCACCTTTTGAATAAGGTTGTGGCATGGATTTGTTTTATATAATTCTAACATAATTTTGTATCCTGTGTTTGTTTATTTGGCTCTCCATCTTGAACATTTTTCCCACTTCTGTAGTTTCCATTCAGAAATACAATTTTTAATTCACTGCCATGTGACAGTGAATTCTGGGGCATAGATTTGTTTACCTTAACTCCTTTTTTTCACTAGGCATTCAAATTAGAAGTAACGCATTAATGAGTATATTTGTGCATACATTGCTTTTTGTATCTAGATACATGCTGAACATGATTCCTCACAGCTTTTTACAGATACCTGAGTTACAGAGGTTTGAAATACCTACTTGAAACTTGATCTGGCTTCCAGAAAAGGTGCAGTGGTTGCAATTTTAAGAAGGTAGCAGGTCTCATCATAAGCCATCTTCATTTCACCAGTCCCATATCTCTGGCTATGGAACTTTAT
Source organism: Piliocolobus tephrosceles (assembly GCF_002776525.5). Lineage (NCBI taxonomy): Eukaryota > Metazoa > Chordata > Mammalia > Primates > Cercopithecidae > Piliocolobus > Piliocolobus tephrosceles. The sequence continues at coordinate 42,081,021 of NC_045439.1, read as the reverse complement.
GTCTTATAGGTGGCAGGATGGGCATATGGGTAGTAAAAGGGGTGTGTGACCCATATATGATCTGTGAGGAATGGATAAAAAGCAAGTAGAAGTACGTAAACTTAGATACCCTTAAATTACTACTACCGAGCTTGAAGAGTGAACAGTTCTCTGAACAGCTTGTTATGTGTTCTTTTTAAGTTCAGTCAAATTGCATAGGAACTTATTTTTAAGTAGAAGATAGATTCTGAAGCTTTATGTATATGGATTAAAAATTGAGGCTAAAATTTGATCTTATTTTAACTTTATAGTTTGATAGGATTTTGAGTGCTTTTAATATTTCCTCTCCTTTCTTCCTTATCCAAAGTCAGCTCCCTACACTAAAAATACTTAAATGCCCACTAATATTAAGTCTAATGTTAAGTGAAGAAAACTAGTTGCAGAGAGGTATATATAGTATGATACCATTTAGGTTAAAAAACACAACAAAAACAAAACTATGTGCCTGGCATCTCATAGGTACTGTATATGCTAACTATGTACATGTGCATCTCAACAGATCTGAAGGTATATAATCCAGAGTGTTTGAAAGGGTTACCTCTGAAAAGAGGTATGTGACCTGAGGTATGTTTTTATTCTATATGCTTCTATGTTTGATTTTTTTGCTACTTTTTTTTTTTTTTTTTTTGAGATGGAGTCTGGTTCTTGTCGCCCAGGCTGGAGAGTGCAGTGGCATAATCTCTGCTCCCTGCAACCTCCGCCTCCTGGGTTCAAGCGATTCTCCCACCTCATCCTCCCAAGTAGCTGGGATTACAGGCACCCACTATCACGCCTGGCTAACTTTTTTTTATTTTTAGTAGAGACATGTTTTCACCATGTTGACCTGGCTGGTCTCGAACTCCTGACCTCAGGTGATCTGCCCACCTCAGCCTCCCAAAGTGCTGGGATTACAGGCATGAGCCACCGTGCCCAGCCTTACTTTTTTCTTTTAACAATTAAAAAAAAAAAAATAGAAGAGGCCAGGTGCAGTGGCTCACACCCACAATCCCAGCACTTTGGAAGCCCGAGGCAGGAGGATTGCTTGAACTCAGGAGTTCAAGACCAGCCTGGACAACATAGCAAGACCTTGTCTTTACTAAAAAAATTTTAAAAAGGCTGGGCGCGGTGGCTCAAGCCTGTAATCCCAGCACTTTGGGAGGCTGAGATGGGCGGATCACGAGGTCAGGAGATCGAGACCATCCTGGCTAACATGGTGAAACCCCGTCTCTACTAAAAAATACAAAAAACTAGCTGGGCGAGGTGGCGGGCGCCTGTAGTCCCAGCTACTCGGGAGGCTGAGGCAGGAGAATGGCATAAATCTGGGAGGCAGAGCTTGCAGTGAGCTGAGATCCGGCCACTGCACTCCAGCCTGGGCGACAGAACGAGACTCCGTCTCAAAAAAAAAAAAAAACCTGGATGTGGCGGCATGCGCCTGTAGTCCCAGCTACTCTGGATGCGGGATGATTGCTTGAGCATGGGAGATTGAGGCTGCAGTTAGCTATGATCATGCCACTGCACTCTAGCCTAGGTAACAGGGCGAGACCCTGCTTAAAAAAAAAAAAAAGGAAGAAAACTTTACACTCTCAGGATAAATAAAATACCTTCTCAAATAAACCCATGCTTCCTTATACCATGAAAAGCATGTTGAGCAACATGAGACACATTCTAACTCTATAGACCTATTGCTTCTCTGATAATTCAAGAAAAGACAAAGGCACTAATCCAACTTATTTGTTTGGTGCCATTTCTATATAATCTAATAACGTTTTTCTGTTTTGTTTTTGAGATGGAGTCTCGCTCTGTCGCCCAGGCTGGAGTGCAGTGGCATGATCTTGGCTCACTGCAAGCTCCACCTCCTGGGTTTACACCATTCTCCCACCTCAGCCTCCCGAGTGGCTGGGAATACAGGTGCCCGCCACCACGCCCGGCTGATTTTTTTTTGTATTTTTAGTAGAGACGGGGTTTCACTGTGTTACCCAGGATGGTCTCGATCTCCTGACCTCGTGATCCACCTGCTTCGTCCTCCCAAAGTGCTGGGATTACAGGTGTGAGCCACCGTGCCTGGCCCTAATAAGGTTTTTTAAATTTTTGTTTTTGGGACAGAGTCTCGCTCTGTCACCCAAGCTGGAGTACAGTGGCGTGCAATCATGGCTCACGGCAACCTCAAAATCCTGGGCTCAAGACATCCTCCTGCATCAGTCTCCCCAGTAGTTGGGACTACAGGCGCATCATCATGCCGGGCAAATTTTTTTTTTTTTTTTTTAAGGTGAGGTCTTGCTATGTTGCCCAGGCTTAATAGGGTTTTAAAAATAGATTATTTTAGCAACACGTGGCCAATCTTGTATCATCTATTGCTGCCCACACCCACCCCATTTATTTTTAAGCATATCTCAGATATATAATTTCATCTGTAAATACTAAAGTATGTATATCCAAAAGATAAGGATTCTTTTTAACACAATCAAAATACCTTTCTCACACTTAAAAAATGAGCAATAGTTCCTTAGTATTAATCATCTAGTAAGTTTTTAATACTTTACAATCTAATTGTTAACTTTCAGTTTAAGTTGCTGTTTTATTTACTTTAATTACTCATATCCTTAAAGAGTTTCTTTCTTTTTTTCTTTTTTTTTTGAGACAGAGTCTTGCTCTGTCATCCAGACTGGAGTGCAGTGGCACGACACAGCTCACTACAGCCCAGCCTCTACCTGTCGGGCCTAAGTAATCCTTCCACTTTAGCCTCCCAAGTAACTGGGACTACAGGTGATGCCACCACACCTGGTTAATTTTTTAAACTTTTTTGTAGAGATGAGGTCTCACACTATTGCCCAGGCTGGTCTCAAACTCCTGAGCTCAAGCAGTCCTCCTGCCGCAGCCTCCCAAAGTGTTGGGATTACAGGCATGAGCCACAAACTTGGCCTCCTTCAAGTATTTTTAAATTAATGTCTTTTTTTTTCTGTTCAAATTTAGTGTACATGTTCCCCCCAAGAGTTGTAATGAAACTAAAACTGTCTTTTGCTTTTGATGCCTTTGTTCAATTTGAAAAACCTGAATAAATGGCTGGATGTCTTCATCTTCAGATTTAAATAATGATTCAAGTATATATTGTTGAGTTTTACTATATTAGAATGGAAAGCTCTTAATTTCTTGACTGTAATAGCAAAGTCATGCAAGTCACAAATCATAACAATTACTTTTTTCAAGTGCTTTTCTATATCTTGTCTGACTTTAATATTTTTGTTTTACATAGGTGTCTAATTAATAGAAGATGGCAAAGCCCAGCCACAGCAGCTACGTACTTCAACAGCTAAACAACCAAAGAGAATGGGGTTTTCTCTGTGACTGTTGTATTGCAATTGATGACATTTACTTTCAAGCACACAAGGCAGTTCTAGCTGCCTGTAGCTCCTATTTTAGAATGTTTTTCATGAACCATCAGCATAGTACTGCACAACTGAATCTCAGCAACATGAAAATTAGTGCAGAATGTTTTGATCTCATTTTGCAATTTATGTATTTAGGAAAAATTATGACAGCTCCCTCCAGTTTTGAGCAGTTTAAAGTGGCAATGAACTACCTACAGCTGTACAACGTTCCTGATTGTTTAGAAGACATCCAAGATGCAGATTGTTCTAGTTCAAAATGTTCCTCTTCTGCTTCCAGCAAACAGAACAGCAAAATGATATTTGGGGTAAGAATGTATGAAGATACTGTGGCTCGAAATGGCAATGAAGCCAACAGGTGGTGTGCAGAGCCAAGTTCAACAGTAAATACACCACATAATAGAGAGCCTGATGAAGAGTCTTTACAATTAGGTAATTTTCCTGAGCCACTATTTGATGTATGTAAAAAAAGTTCCGTGTCCAAATTATCTACTCCAAAAGAACGTGTGTCAAGACGCTTTGGGCGGAGTTTTACCTGTGATAGCTGTGGATTTGGTTTTAGCTGTGAAAAATTGTTAGATGAGCATGTGCTGACCTGTACTAACAGACATTTATACCAAAACACAAGATCTTACCATAGAATAGTAGATATTAGAGATGGAAAAGACAGTAACATCAAAGCTGAATTTAGTGAAAAAGATTCTTCTAAAACATTTTCTGTACAGACAGACAAATACAGAGGAGACACAAGCCAGGCTGCTGATGATTCAACTTCAACCACTGGAAGCAGAAAAAGTAGTGCAGTGGAGTCTGAAATAGCTGGCGAAGAGAAAAGCAGAGCTGCTGAGAGGAAAAGGATTATTATTAAGATGGAGCCAGAAGATATTCCTACAGATGAACTGAAAGACTTTAACATTATTAAAGTTACTGATAAAGACTGTAATGAATCCACTGACAATGATGAATTAGAAGATGAACCTGAAGAGCCATTTTATAGATACTATGTTGAAGAAGATGTCAGCATAAAAAAAACTGGTAGGAAAACTCTAAAACCTCGAATGTCAGTAAGTGCTGATGAAAGAGGTGGTTTAGAGAATATGAGGCCCCCTAACAACAGCAGTCCAATACAAGAGGATACTGAAAATGCATCCTGTGAGCTGTGTGGACTTACAATAACTGAGGAAGACCTGTCATCTCATTACTTAGCCAAACACATTGAAAATATCTGTGCATGTGGTAAATGTGGACAAATACTTGTAAAGGGTAGGCAGCTTCAGGAACATGCTCAGCGATGTGGTGAGCCCCAAGATCTGACCATGAATGGGTTAGGAAATACTGAGGAGAAAATGGACTTGGAAGAGAATCCTGATGAGCAGTCCGAAATAAGAGATATGTTTGTTGAAATGCTAGATGATTTTAGGGACAGTCATTACCAGATAAACAGTATCCAAAAAAAGCAGTTATTTAAACATTCTGCCTGCCCTTTTCGATGTCCTAACTGTGGCCAGCGTTTTGAAACTGAAAATCTAGTGGTTGAACATATGTCTAGCTGCTTAGATCAAGATATGTTTAAGAGTGCCATCATGGAAGAAAATGAAAGAGATCACAGACGAAAGCATTTTTGTAATCTGTGTGGAAAAGGATTTTATCAGCGGTGTCACTTAAGAGAACACTATACTGTTCATACTAAGGAAAAACAGTTTGTTTGTCAAACATGTGGAAAGCAGTTTTTAAGAGAGCGTCAGTTGCGACTGCACAATGATATGCACAAAGGCATGGCCAGGTATGTCTGTTCCATTTGTGATCAAGGAAACTTCAGAAAACATGACCATGTACGGCATATGATTTCTCATTTATCTGCTGGTGAGACTATATGCCAGGTCTGCTTTCAGATATTCCCAAATAATGAACAGTTGGAGCAGCACATGGATGTTCATCTGTATACATGTGGAATATGTGGAGCAAAATTTAATTTGAGGAAAGATATGAGATCACATTATAATGCCAAGCATTTGAAAAGAACCTAAGTGATTTTCTACTGTACTAATGTTTAGGTGATAGCAGGTAAAACACCAAAGCAAAGGATATGAGTTATTTAGGAATTGATTATATAAGATGATTTGTTAGAAACAAATTTCAAGGCCCTTTTAACTTTAATATTTTTGTTAGGATTTTAAGTATCTACATTTAGGTATTAAATGTTTATCATTTTTGTTGTTTCTTAATAGAATTATTTGTTTTTAGTTTTTCTTAGCTATGATTAAAATTACTTTTTAAATGTAGACTACAAGTGGTTGTTACCCATTCAATGACTATTAAACTTTAGTTTTTCATCAATAAGGTGATGACTTCACTATTTCTATGTGGGTTTTTTTTTTTTCTTTTTTTTTTTTAAGGTTATCATGTTAAATTTTAAACCCAGAATCATTGGCCATTTCTGTTTAAATTTTTTAAATTCTTTAAGTAATTATTTGAAACTATCCCATTCACTTCTAGTGAGTTAACTACTCTTTATTCCCCCTTATTAATGAAATTCACATTCTTAAATTGACAAACTTATTAGGCAAGTTAGGTGCACTGAATCTAACCTTTAAGGTTGACATGGGCTCAAACTTGGCCTAAAAAGATTGATGGACCTGAGGAAATTTTTATAAATGAATATTTCCTATAATTGATAAAATATTATCATTTAATTATCACATTTAAAACTTATATTAAGTGTAAATTCCAATGGCTTTACCTCACTTGAAAAATTCGTGAGGATAAGTCATTTTGTTTTGTGATATTAAATTTAACTATGATAGTTAATTAAAAAGACATATCTTGTATTCATTAAAAATATTTTAATTTAAAATATTCTGATTTCTAAAGTGTGTTAGTTTATCAATTATTTTTGTTTATAAATAGACTTTAATAGCTCTCTAAGAATATGACATCTAAAGGAAAAAATGATTTTTTACAATTACGTACTTTTGGAACTTTGAGATTTGAGAAAGCTTCCATGTATATTGATAAATCTAATAAAATAAAGAGATCAATTATAAACCTGGTTGTTCTATAAAAGTAGAGTGCACAAAAAAATGTCTTGTGTTTTATACTGTCTAAGATTTGGAGGAAATGTGGCAAATTGCAGTTTATCGCCATTATCATTTTTTTCTGTAAAAGACTATAAAACGAGGATTATAAAATAATCACAGAGTACATCAATGGAAACAGTTTATTGTTTTTTCAGTTAAAGTAGTATTATTGTTGTTGCTGACACAGGGTCTACATAATTACATGTGAATTAAAACATTGGCAAAACTGACCCACAATAAACACATCTATTGAATAGAATGCCTTTTAATGTGAGTTACTTACAATGTAGTACCCTTTTCATAATGAAAGGGATTTTAATTAACTCCTAATTTTAAAAAATATAAATTTGTGATTCTGAACACTAATTTGACAGCATTGCTCTTTTTGTTCACATCATATTTAAAGTATGCAAATCATATTTTGTATACAATTTACATAAAAGAACAAGTTGCCAAAAGAACTGAGAGACATACTGGCGAGTACAGATTTAGTTGAAAGCATTAGAGCACAATGTGAACTCAGAGATTTGTGGGGATATATTGAAGTGTTAAGTAAGGATAAGTGTTAAGTAAGGATAAGAATTCTGCACAGGAACCAAGTGCAGAATTCAAATAATGGGAAATAGGCAGGGGACAGGGGTAGATTACACACAAAAATTAAAACTTTAACAGCAAAAGCAGGAAAAGTGATTCATCTTACTCTTACTTAGATACAATAGTTTATCAAGTAATTAAATTTGAAATCCAACTTAAAATGAAATGTGGTATGTATATTACTGATAGGAACCAGATAAAAGTTCTCTAACCCAGAGACCATCAGAGAGTAGTATAAAGAGATCAGATAAACCAAGTTTCCAAACTACAGTGTATAGTATCATAATGGACATAATTTTCTTTGAGACCACTTTTTTTGTGACTCATCAACATTTTTCTTGCAGTGGCTTTTCCCATCATTAAAGAATAGGGCTTTTTCTAAATACTACCACTCTTTGAAGAAAGGATAATCTATTCCATTAGGAAGGGGGCTTAATTTAGTGTTTTGACATGTACTAACAGCTAACAATTAGCAAGCAAATACATAAACTTTACTAATTTTACATGACTGAGATGTTTATAGTTTTAGAAAGCCATACCTCAATTTATTTTTTATTTTGTTTTTATTTTTTTTTGAGACGGAGTCTCACTCTGTTGCTCATACTTCTTGGCTCACTGCAACCTTCACCTCCCAGAATCAAGCAGTTCTGTGCCTCAGCCTCCTGAGTAGCTGGGATTACAGGCGCACGCCACCACGCCTGGCTAATTTTTGTATTTTTAGTAGAGACGGGGTTTCACTGTCTTGGCCAGGTTGGTCTTGAACTCCTGACCTTGTGATCCACCCACTTCAGCCTCCCAAAGTGCTGGGATTATAGGTGTGAGCCACCGCGCCTGGCCACCTTAATGTTTTTTTTCTGAGTTTCATGTTTCACAGAACATACTTTTTTGTTTTGGAACTAGCTACAGGGAAGCACAGGCTTCTCTAAAGTAGAATGTACAGTTCTCCTTATCAAGGCAAAAGGTTAACTTAAAGACTGCTTGCTTTTTAAAATTAGGGAGAATGAAAAATATCCAGCACTTTACTCCAGCCCAGTTCTCCAACCCAGTTCCTTCATATCTCCTTCCTCTCCTGGGGCAGAGCTGCAGAGCTGTCATTCCTTGCTGTTGCTTCTTGCTCTCCCTGGGTGTGAAGATAATGAAACAAGTTTGTAGAAGCTGCCAGATCTTCTGCCTTTGTAACTTAGGTATTTAGGTTCCAAATCTAAAAATGAAAGGAGAATCTACAGAGATAGACAGTGGAATCAAATTCTCTTTCTGTCTCATGAACACTGAGACTCTTTTGCTTTGGCCCTTTTATTCTACACAGCAAGAAAACCCAGAGGAATGGTTCGCAAGTTTGCCATCAATTATAGTACAATAGAACTTGCATGTTCTACGATTACTTAGTAAACAGGACTAAGAATCTCAGAAATTAATAAAGCACAACCAAGGCAGCAGTGGATTAGGACTCAGAAATGTGTCTTCATCTCCCTCATGTTTTTAAGGTAAAAATATTCAGAGAGGCCAGGTGTGGTGGTTTGCATCTGTAGTTCCAGCTACTTAGGAGGCTGAGGCAGGAGGATCACTTGAGTTCAGGAGTTCAGACCAGCCTGGGCAACATAACAAGACCCTATCTCTACCAAAAAAAAATGTTTTTAATTAGCAGGGCATGGTGGCATGCACCTGTAGTCCCCAGCTACTCAGGAGGCTGAGGTGAGAGGATCAATAGAGCCCAGGAGTTCAAGGCAGCAGTGAGCTATGATCATGCCATTACACTCCAGCCTGGGTGACAGAGTGAGACTCCATCTCTGAAAAAAATTAGAAATGACGCACATGGGTTAAATGGTATATGGCAAATGTTTAATGTGTAACTAACAGTTTGAGTATGGACAAAAATTCAATTAGAAGAAAGAATTCCAGAGGGGCTAATTATTAAAAAAAAAAAAAAGTTTGCTAGAGCAGTCAAGACACTAATTAAAAGGAAAATAGAGGCTGGGCACCAGCACTTTGGGAGGCCAAGGTGGGTGGATCACCTGAGGTCAAGAGTTCGAGACCAGTCTGGTCAACATGGCGAAACCCCATCTCTACTAAAAATATAAAAATGAAGCAAGGCACAGTAGCTCAAGCCTGTAATCCCAGCGCTTTGGGAGGCTGAGGTGGGTGGATCACGAGGTCAGGAGTTCGAGATCAGCCTGGCCAACATGGTGAAACCCCATGTCTACTAAAAATACAAAAAAATTAGCCGGGCATCCTGGTGCATGCCTGTAATCCCAGCTACTTAGGAGGCTGAGGCAGGAGAATTGCTTGAACCCAGGAGGTGGAGGTTGCAGTGAGCCAAGATCACACCACCGCACTCCAGCCTGAGTGACAGAGCGAGACTCCGTCTCAAAAAAAAAAAAAAAATTGGCCGGGCATGGTGGCGTGCACCTGTAATCCCAGCTACTTGGGAGGCCAAGGTAGGAGAAACTCTTGAACTTGGGAAGTGGAGGTTGCAGTGAGATGAGATCATGCCACTGCACTCCAGCCTGGGCAACAGAGCAAGACTCCATCTCAAAAAAAAGAAAAAAACTAATACACATGAAAAATCATGTTTTACTATCGCTAAAAATATATGAACAGGATATAAAAATTGAATAAAAATCAAACATTTGAAAATTATAGGTGAAATAAGTAGGGATTAAAAATAATATGATTGGCCGGGCGCGGTGGCTCAAGCCTGTAATCCCAGCACTTTGGGAGGCCGAGACGGGCGGATCACGAGGTCTGGAGATCGAGACCATCCTGGCTAACACGGTGAAACCCCGTCTCTACTAAAAATACAAAAACTAGCCGGGCGAGGTGGCGGGCACCTGTAGTCCCAGCTACTCGGGAGGCTGAGGCAGGAGAATGGCGTAAACCCAGGAGGCGGAGCTTGCAGTGAGCTGAGATCCGGCCACTGCACTCCAGTCCGGGCAACAAAGCGAGACTCCGCCTCAAAAAAAATAAATAAATAAAATAAAAATAAAAAAATAAAATAATAATATGATTTAGAATGCCTAATGGAACAATTTTATGAACATGCCAAGGATATGCCTGAATAATTGAGATTTTTGTAAGTCATGAGAGAGGAAAAAATAATTTATATATTATCTTTTATATTCTAAAAAAGTAAGAAGAGAAGCTGGTGGTCGTTGACAACTTTTTCCCTGGTTAAACAATACTTATCCCTCTAAGTCAGTAGTTAAGGAACTTCGTATTTAATAAATTTCTGGAAAATCTCCCCCAAAACCAGTTTAACCGTTGTAGTATTTAAATTAAACATAAAACTTGTGTCATTGTTAACAAAAAGCCAAATCACTACCAAAAGAAAAAAATCTGAGTGTATGTGCACACATGGTTGAAAATAAAGAAATCTGGTATACTTAATTTTAACTGGGTTTTTATCATGAATTAAAAGTTAAAACTTTTTTTTTTTTTGACATTCATCTATTTTGATCAGTTCCTCAACTTTCCTTACTACTCCCATCTCCTTTGTAACATATGCTTCTCGGCCAGGCACGGTGGCTCACGTCTGTAATCCCAGCACTTTGGGAGGCAGAGGCGAGTGGATCACTTGAGGTCAGGAGATCGAGACCAGCCTGGCCAACATGATGAAACCCCGTCTCTACTAAAAATACAAAAATTAGCCTGGCGTGATGGTGGGCACCTATAGTCCCAGCTACTCGGGAGGCTGAGGCAGGAGAATCGCTTGAACCCAGGAAGCGGAGCTTGCGGTGAGCCGAGATCGCACCACTGCACTCCAGCCTGGGCGACACAGCAAGACTCTGTCTCAAAAAAAAAAAAAAAAAAAAAAAAATGCTTCTCAGTGACAAATGGCCTGTGTTCTCCAGACATCCTAGCATCAACAACTTCTAGGATTGCAGGGTACCAAAAAGCTCTGGGGGAACATACGCTTGTAGAATCCCTCCCACATCCTTGATAACCTGAGGTGCACTAAACTGGGGATGATAGCATGAATGCCAGGAAACTAAAGCAAGTAGGGTTATATTTGGTGTTAAGAACTTGAAGTTGCATCCCATATTTGGGAACCCATGATCCATCCATCCTAGGGCTCTCAATAACCTCAGCATCCATTTATTTAGCACTCTCTATACTCCGTGAAGTGCTCTACATACATAATTTTAATTAATCCCTACAGCCTTATGAGGTAAGTATCATACTGATTTTCCAGATGGGGGACTGAGGTTCAGATAGATTATTTTTGCTAAATCACACAGAAACTATATATATTAGAACTGGAGTTTGAACCTAGGTTTCTGACTTCTACATTCCTGTACTCCACCTACCAAGAAGTATAAAGAAGGGCCTTTCAGCCTAGGAACACATGTGATAAAGCTCCTATGAGACTGTACTCCTTGTTCATCTGTCATCTGCTGTGCCTGGTAAGGTGGCTAGTAATAGTGGGTACCCAAGTAACATGCTGAATAATGTGAAAACATGTGAGTGGAAAACAAAACTTTATTTAAATGGTTGATTAAGAATGATGTTTTAGAAATAAATATTAAATGCTGTTTTTTTTTATTTTCCTTCATTTAAAACAGTTAGTGGTACTGTCAGCCATCTTGAGGGGCTCATAGTAGGTGCTCAATTAAAAATTAATTTGAATTCAACTTCCACATTTCTATGTCTGTGACTTTTTCCTCCCTTACTTTCCCTATTCCTGTCCTTTATGTTTTAATCTCCCACCAATCTCCATTTCCTTTTATTGGTTATGAGACTGTTGAGTTGAAGGACTCAAATCATTTGAAAATAAATATTCCCAAGAAAAAGCAGGATAACAGAATAACCAGTTTCCTCTTTTTGCCTTAACAGATGATGTGGGTAAGAAATTCATCATTTTAGCCAGGCACGGTGGCTCACACCCATAATCCCAGCACTTTGAGAGGCTGAGTTGGGAGGATTGCTTAAGCCCAGGAGTTTGAGACCAACCCTGGCAACACAGCAAAACCCATCTCTACAAAAATTTAAAAATTAGCTGGGCATGGTGGTGCATGCCTGTAGTCCCAGTTACTTGGGAGTCTATGGTGAGAGAACTGCTTGAGCCTGGGAGGTCGAGGCCACAGTGAGCTGTGGTTGTGTCACTGCACTCCAGCCTGGGCAACAGAGTGAGACCCTGTCTCAAAAAATAAAAACAAATAAATTCATCATATCTTTGGCTACTAAACAGAATAACCCCCTCCCCCAGTTACCATATGTGATTTGATTTGATTAAGATTTATAGAGCAATCTAAGTTTGCCTAAAAACAAAAGTTAGTTAATCTAGCCACTTATAATTCAATTTCCCAAAATACCTATGGATTTCTAGGGTAAACTTATAGAGACAGTTTTACTCATAAAACAAATGAAAGATAATTTCAGGAAATGACACATAGCTGCATAACCACCCTAACCTAGCAGCAAATTTTTAAAAAGGTTATTTAATGGTTTAAGTGAAACAATCTCCCTCAATTTAATATTATTTTAACTTTATGCATCTATTACCTGATTTCTATACTACTATGTTAAACCTACTGCTTTAATGATCTGGCTACCATCTACCAAATGTCACTTTTCAAGTGAGAACAGAAGAATGACATGGTGAAGATTCCGTGGACAATGTCTATATAATCATTTAAGCGTTAAATATAAACTAAACGACAATAGCAGCTTGTAAGTTAATGCCAATTCTGGCCAGAAGCAGTGGCTCAGGTGGCTCACACCTGTAATCCCAGCACTTTGAGAGGGCGAGGCAGGTGAATCACCTGAGGTCAGGAGTTCGAGACCAGCCTGGCTAACCTGATGAAACTCCTCTACTAAAAACACAAAAAATTAGCCGGGAATGGTGGTGCATGCCTGTAGTCTCACCTACTCCGGAGGCTGAGGCAGGAGAACCGCTTGAACTTAGGAGATGGAGGTTGCACTGAGCTGATATCGTGCCACTGTACTCCAGCGTGGGAGACAGACTCCATCTCAAACAAACAAACAAAAAATTAATGTTAATTTTGATCAAACAATACCACTTACATTTATATGCACACAATTGGTTGAATTTGGCATTAAGAAGTTCAAATCCTACTTAAATTGTTTCCTTATTCAGGAGAACCAAATCACTGAAGTCAATTAGTAGTGTCAAAATTGCTCATTCTTTCCATCAAAATCCACCACAGATCACTAAGGGACAGAAAGCCATTATAATTTCTCATTATCCCTCTCAATTGCTGACCAAAAAAGATAGTATGAAGATTACAATTAAATACTTGGCTCTGAACTGAACGTATCAATGTACTAATCATTATTGTATTAAGTGAAAACACAGGAATGTCTAGGGCCAAAAGATGACCGAAATTTAAAAGATTATTTCATATCAGAGTCAGGGATATTAATAATTTTATGTGAGAAAATTTGCAGTTTGTTTTCTCCTATTTGAGGAAGGAACAGTTATACAGCTTACAAAGCCCCCACTTACTTAAAAAGTTAACGTGTTTTTATTCTCCTTAAACCAACTTCTCATATCAAACACAATCAGGAGAGCTCATTTTTAGATAATAGAAACATTAATTCTAAGCATCCAGATTATGAACCATCTTTTTTTTTTTTTCAAAAGCTTATGTTCCCTGATGTGAGCAAAACATCTTGAGAGAATTTATTTTATTAAAAAAATTTTTTTAAAATTAAGAATCTTATTATGAGGGCAAAGCACTGTTGCCAAAAATACAATTTTACTCAGAATCACTAGGGCAGGTTAGGAGGCTTATAAGCCTAGGAATTTGCAGAAAAACCCTTCCTCTTCTTTTGTGTGTGTATTTGTATGTGTGTGTATGCTTCATTTTCATTTGCAGAGTGGCTGAAGACAGTAAAAAGAATATGAACTTTAAAAAAAATTGTTAGATTTATGTTTGAATCAGAGATTTGTCATTAATAAGTTAAAGTACATTGTAAAATTATTTTATTTGAAGGAAAACACTTCTTAACTGCTTCCTTCCTCCCTACTTTCCTCTACTTGTCTGACCCCTATCTTTTTTTATGTTATATATTTATATGTCCTACTGATAGATTAATAAGAACATCTTATATTTGAACGGTACAAATTACATTCAGGAAGTAATTAATTTAAATTCTAGGGCTATGCTTGTGTTTCCATGCTCTGTTCTGTTAACAGTGTGTTGGCCTAGTGCCAAAGCCAAGAAATTCTGATCTAAGAATTATGTTGTATCTTGTAGAGCAGTCAACTTGTAATATTATTTTTCTTGAGTTTTGTCTTTTTCTGTGTGGCAGTGGTGAAATAGGGCCTTCTAAACCTGTGGAGAAGTGAAAGATCTGAATTTGGAGAGGACATGGGGAAGAATCAATCTTCAACAGATAATCTTTAAGTGCAGACCCAGGAATATCAGATCTGAAGTGGCACCATCTTTTCTGTCTTCCTGACAAACTTCATCAGCCCAAAAAGTTCCAGTTGCAAAGATCCAAGAAAACTCAGTAAAGATCACTTTGGAATCACTTTGTTGTAACAAAATTGATTCATGGTGACTCTCTAATATTTGTGTAAATCTGCTAAAGAAAAGTTACTAGAAAATTCATTCAACATCTGTGGTTACAGCTATACTAAAATAAAACTTCATATGCTAATTATCTTCGAGGGTCTTTCTAAAATAAAAGGGGTTGTTAGGCTACTGCAAATATAAAGAGACATAATCACAAATCTATGTATATAGATATAAATAATTCTAAACTTAAAATCACTAGAATTGTAGCTTAAATATTACAAAATGTACTTAGGCAACTTAAAAAGTTACACCAAAAATCTGTAGTTTAGAGTGTAAGAAGTAATGGGTACAGAGAAAAAAAATTTAAGACCAATATTTTAACAGGATAATTTGGTTATTACTCACTATAGTAAAACACTTGCCCTTCTTCCTTTTCCACTGTAAATGCCAATCACAATCTTGATCATTTATATTAATGAAACTCCTTTTTTAAATCTGTTAACTTGAAGGAGAACAGAAGTGGTATTACTTCAATAGTAGTAGATTTCCACAAATCAGACACATTATTTTTTTCTGAACTTGGCAATATAACCTAATAAGGCAGAATTAGTTTCTGTTAAAATACTTATTCTCGGCTGGGCGCGGTGGCTCAAGCCTGTAATCCCAGCACTTTGGGAGGCCGAGGCGGGCGGATCACAAGGTCAGCAGATCGAGACCATCCTGGCTAACATGGTGAAACCCCGTCTCTACTAAAAATACAAAAAACTAGCCAGGCGAGGTGGCGGGCGCCTGTAGTCCCAGCTACTCCGGAGGCTGAGGCAGGAGAATGGTGAAAACCCGGTGTAAACCCCGGAGGCGGAGCTTGCAGTGAGCTGAGATCCGGCCACTGCACTCCAGCCTGGGCGACAGAGCCAGACTCCGTCTCAAAAAAAAAAAAAAAAAAACACTTATTCTCAATATTTATGTATAAACTATGCTTCTCGGCTTTCAAATTTCAAGATAAAATTTAAGTATTCAATGAAACGATGGTTAACAGGTTTTTAAAAATCTTTAATGGAGAAGTTAAATATTTGGTGAGATTTTAGCTTGGCTATAAATGCTTTGTTTTATACATATATATGCAAATATACACATTACTTAACCATATGCATTTTATTTCCTTATTCTGAATATACTTGTAGTTTTACTTCTTTCTGTTTACATACCCAATTCCTTATGATTATTTTCTTTTTACTTTCTTCTGCTGAACACTTACTTTTTAAAAATTTATTTATTTTTTATTATACTTTAAGTTCTAGGGTACATGTGCACAACGTGCAGGTTTGTTATGTATGTAGACATGTGCCATGTTGGTGTGCTGCACCCATTAACTCGTCATTTACATTAGGTACATCTCCTAATGCTATCCCTCCCCACTCCGCCCACCAATTCCTTATGATTATTTTGTTTCTTCTGCAATATCAAGATGTTATATATTTTGAGAAATGCTTATTTTTATGACTATTTATTCCAATGTTTTAACAAGAAGCACAGAGATTTGCAGTATTCTTAATAGTATGTACAGAAGTTACATAATTTAAAAAACCCTCACTATAAAGTAGGATAACTTGAATATTCATTCTAATAATTATACCAAGTGAAAATCTAAGCGTTAATTGCAATGTGATAGTGGGTAGAAAGAAGAGAAAAACCCACTAAAGTGTTCAAATACATGTGAATTCAACTGCTTTAAGATAAATAAAACAAATAAGCCTAGGGAAGTGTTAGAGTCTAAAAAACCCTAGAGTTAATCTCTTTTGGGAACATGAGGAGGTATACAGAACTGCAGACTTCTAAACATAAGTAGGAAAAAGAAAAATAAAAGAATATTACCAATAATTAAAGGTGCCAGATCAAAGTAGTAATAAATCAACAAATAATTTTTGATTGACTGGTGGAATTAGATTTACTAAATAAAAATGGCTTAAATTTTGATGTACTAACTATAAATGTAATGAATTATAATAATTATAAATGGTATAAATGCATTCTACAATGTGATTATTTTCTGTATTTTAGTATACAGTATAAAATGGAATTATTGGGTTAAAGTACTTTTGTTACTTTTTTAATCCATTGTTTTTACCTAATAAAATTTCCTCCTCTATATTCCAAAGTTAAATTGTCTGTATATTACTTTTATTTATACTGTATTTTTTTCAATCTGGCCATTTAAAAAAATTACTAGTTTTGAAAATTATTAACTCCTTCCATCCTCTACTACCACAATAATAAGTATCTGATATAGCTAAGTATGATGTTCTCAGGTAGCTTAAGATGTGCACAAAGAGAATTAACTAAAATTCTTATTGCCAGATCCTGATTTCTTTCAATATAGAAGAATGATCTGTTACTCAGCCTGGAAAGTAGTGGCAAGATTATAGCTCGCTGTAACCTCAGACTCCTGGGTTCAAGGGATCCTCCCACCTTAGCCATCCTAGTAGCTAGGACTATAGATTCCCACCATGATGCCTGCTAATTTTTAAAACTTTTTGTAGAGATGGGGTCTCCCTGTGTTGCCCAGGTTGGTCTTGAACTCCTGGGTTCAAGCCATCCTCCTGCCTTGGTCTCCCAAGTGCTGGGATTACAGGTATGAGCCACTGCATCTGGCCTGGGTTTCCTTCTTAATACACAAAGAAATAATTATTTATACATATCCATTGATAAAGTGTTCAGCTCTTTCGGAAGCTTAATTCATTTTTCAAATAACAAACACAATTTACTGTTCAGAGAAATAACTTATTTGCCAGTATAATTCATTTTTTTTTCAGTTTAAGAATTAAATAAGTATTAACAATAATTGCATATTGAATCTGATTCTCCAAGTATAGGACAGCCTCACTTCTTCCAGATTATTTCAGTCTCTTCCACAAGGGTCTATAAGGTTAGCACTAAAAGCTGAAGTAGGTACAATTTGTCTGCTATTGTCATAGATTAACTTCTCTTCTGGAAAAAGCCTTCCAGGTTCAGGTCTCTTACCCTTCCATACCAGGCATGGAAGTGTCTTACCCCAGCCTACTGTGTATCTACAGCTTAACTGTAACTCCAAGACTGAATTTTTTAAGACTTAAAGAAACCAATGGCAAGATTTTTCCTGTAGTGATAGGTGAAGAAATATTTTAGGACACAGCACTTTGTAAGAATTATAAAATGACAGTATTTATAGAGATCTTAAAGATAATCATTAGTTGAACTTCAGTTTGCTCAAGGGCCCTCAAATGAGAGGCTGTTATTCCATCTTTTCTTCAGGCCAACATTATCTCCTCAAGAAAATCTACTACAACCCTTGTGAAGGTTGTGCTTGGGTAGAGATTGAGAGGATTTTAGGAAAATTCACAAGTTTGGCATTTTTTTCCCTAGTAATTCTGCAAAAATTTATTATTGCTCAGTCTCCTTAGGGCAGGTCTAATACCCAGGCACATAGTTTTAGGCCATATCTTATTCACCTTTGTATCTTTTGTACAAATATTTTCAGATACGACTTTGTTTCAACTTTTGGTCTCTGCAGTGTCATTTAGTACAGAAATATAAGAGGTAGGCAGAGTATCTTCCTACTATAAAGAAAAAAATGAAGTTATTATTTTCAGTTTTTTTGTTAAATAATGTGTCTCAGGTCACTTTGAATAAATACTAAGCTAGTGAGTTACTACTGCTTTCCAGGCACTCTTCTGGGTACTAGGAATTAATTACAGAGAATTTGACATATGTTAAAGCTCTTGTTTTTCCCACCATTTAATCTTGTGGAGCCTTAGTCTTTGGATTTAAAAAATACTTTAAAACACACTAGTATTTATAATCTGCCAAAGAGAGAGTTCACTTGTTGAAAATCAGTAATAATTTCTATGTAAGACTAATAAACTTTGTTTCAACTGTTGATATGGTTTGGCTGTGTCCCCACCCAAATCTCACCTTGAATTGTAGCTCCCATAATTCCCATGTGTTGTGGGAGGGACCTGGTGAAAGATAATTGAATCATGGGGGAGGTTTCTCCCATATTATTCTTGTGGTAGTAAGAGCTGATGGTTTATATAAGGGGAAACCCCTTTCGCTTGGTTCTCATTCTCTCTTGCCTGCTGCCATGTAACTGGTGGTAGTGAGTAAGATCTGATTTTTTCTTTTTTTCAGCATCTAAAATCTTTTTAATAAGAGAGTAGGATCCAAAGTTAGTTTTTGTAGCCTCGGCTGGCCTGTCGGCCCCTCCACTCAAACTTTCACCCCTTGGAGCAGACGTAGGGTTTGGTGTGGCTGTGTGGGGTTCCCAGGCCTTGCTGAAATACTGGTACGCCTTTCAGCCCTTGCAAGGACTGGAAAGCAGGACGGTACCACAGCCCTTGGGGGTGTCCAGGAGCAAGATCTGATGGTTTTATAAGGGGAAACCCTTTTGCTTGGTTCTCATTCTCTATTGCCTGCTGCCATGTAAGATGTGACTTTTGCCTTCTGCCATGATTGTGAGGCCTCCCCAGCCATATGAAACTGTGAGTCCACTAAACCTCTTTTTCCTTTATAAATTACCCAGTCTTGGGTGTCTTTATCAGCAGTGTGAAAATGGACTAATATAGCTGTTAATAGTGAAGTTCTCAAAATCAATTGTAAAAGTACAGTAAGGAAACTTAGAAAAATTACTGATAATTCTACCTTCTAGATAACCAATTTTGATGCATTTTAAATCTATATAAGATTATCCTACATATAAGAAGATACAAGTTTCATATATTTTGTTCACTTAATTATACCAAGAAAATTTTCCCATGTCTTTAAAAATCTTGTAAACCATGTTTACGGCTGCATAAGAATTCATCATATGCATGCACTATAATTTAGTGCATTTTTTGGATATTTTTGGATATTTAAACCATTTCCTTTCTATTATCATTAACATAAATAATACTACCTGCATTTTCTATTATTTCCTTAGAATAAATCCCACGATGAGTAATGCTAAATAAAAGGCATGATCATATTTAATGTAAAGAAAAAATATTGGCCAGGTGCGGTGGCTCACTACTGTAATCCCAGCACTTTGGGAGGCTGAGGCTGGTGGACAGTTTGAGCTCAGGAGTTCGAGATCAGCCTGACCAACATGGCAAAACCCCATCTCTACAAAAATACAAAAATGAGCGGGGCATGGTGGTACATGCCTGTAGTCCTAACTACTCCAGAGGCTGAGGTGGGAGGATCGCTTGTGCAAGCTGTGAACCTGCCACTGCATTCCAGCCTGGGTGAAAGAGCAAGTCCCTGTCTCTTAAAACAAACAAACAAATTAAAAAAAAAAAAAACCCCAAAATACAAATACAGTGTATTTTTTGGGAAAAGCTTAGGATGCCACTTAAACTATGGAACATATGAAACATAAATTAGAGCAGAAAAAAATCTACACTGCTAATGAAAATGCGGGTATAATTGCTACTGTGGTTTCAGAAAGCTGTGTTAAAGATGAATGTGGCGGTCAGATTGCAAGATGTGTTTGTAATTGGGCACAGAGGTAGCACAGTTACTGTGCAAAAGAAACTATTCCTCTGAAGCTCTAATTTTAGTGTTTCTATGTGAGAACCCTGGCCTGCTTGCTCTTTTGCAATCTTGGTTTGCTTGAGGTAAGTGTGTGAGGGCTGACTGAATGCAAGAGATCTAAAGAATCTGTGTTTCTCACATTCTTTGTTTCAGTTGTAGCTGAGACTGTATCTCTAAGTCATATATCATCAGTTCTACAAAGAATATGCATTGCTTCCAGCCCACTAATTCCCTCTTTTCTAAAAAAGAAAAGAAAAGAGAAAAGAAAAACTCAGGCCTATAATGCCAGCATGTTGGGAGGCCAAGATGGGCAGACAATTTAAAGTCAGGGGTTCAAGACTAGCCTGGCAAACATAGTGAAACCCTGTCTCTACCAAAAATACAAAAATTAGATGGGCGCGCTGGTGCACATAAGTAACCCAGCTATCTGGGAGGGTGAGGAATGAGAATCTCTTGGACCCAGGAGGCAGAGGTTGCAGTGAGCCACTGCACTCCAGCCTGGGAGACAGAACAAGACTCTGTCTCAAAAAACAAACAAACAAACAAATACCCCCCACCCCGAAACTACACAAAAGACAAGAATTTCCAAGAATAAAATCAAGAGATCTGTACTCACAATTCATGACAATTTCAATTAGAAAAGTCTGGGTTTTATCCTTGTTTTCCTAATATTTTTTTTCTTTTCTTTTGAGACAGTCTTGCTCTGTTGCCCAGGCTAGAGTGCAGTGGTGTGATCTCAGCTCACTGGAACCTCCACCTCCCGGGTTCAAGCAATTCTCTGCCTCAGCCTCCCAAGTAGCTGGGATTACAGGTGCCCGCCACCATGCCTGGCTAATTTTTGTATTTTTAGTAGAGACAGGGTTTCACCATGTTGGCCAGGTTGGTCTTGAACTCCTGACCTCGTGATCCACCCACCTCGGCCTCCCAAAGTGCTGGGATTACAGGCATGAGCCACCGTGCTCGGCCTTCCTAGTATTTTCTTTAAAAGGTCTCCTTTTTTGACATTTTTTCAAATTCATGGAAAAGAGGATAGGAATTATGGTTAAAACTAGTACTAACTGATGACACTAACCGATTAATAGCAAATTATGTTCTTAAAAACTGGAAATGATATACACCACTACATAAAATAATCTTAAATGTTCATTGACTGACTTTATAGAATTCTGCCAATGTTACTTTTTGGTCACAGATAACTTCTGGGTTGACAAAAGCTTTTCTTGAGCGCCATTTCATACAGCTTTTACATGGCTGCACATCACTAGCCTGCTTTAAAGGATGGTGCTCCCAGCCCAAAGCCTCAGGAAAAAGGCCATGGCCCAAAAAGCTCTGAGATGTATCCTATCCACCCGAAGAGCCTATTGCTTGCCTGTATCCCTCCCTTCTAGTGACACTAATTTTCTGTACAGAAATCCTAGTTCCCCAGCAAACACTGCTCTCATCTTCGCCCATACACAATCTATGTAAAGAATGACTTTTCTACTCTTTGCTGGCGAACTTCAGCTCCCGGCTCAGGCATGCCACCTCTTCCAGGTCGCCCTCAGCAATGCACTTTTCCCTCAGCCTGGTTGTGCTCCCTGTGTTCCCATGGCGCTTTGCTTTCAGCGCTTCTCCTAAATTATGTTTACCTCTTTATTAGACTCTCTACCTCTGAAGACCACGCCATGTCATTTGACTTTTTACTGCCATGTAGTAGGTACCCGTTCAGGCTTGATGGAGGAAATATCCCCAGCCTCCCCACAAATATTATGTAAAGTGATCGCTGTCTTTGCATCTTCCTGGAGACCATTTATTTTATTTTATTTTTTTGAGACGAAGTCTCGTTCTGTCGCCCAGGCTGGTGTGCAGTGGCGCGATCTCAACTCACCGCCTCCCAAGTAGCTGGGACTACAGGGCGCGTGCCACCACGCCCGGCTAATTTTTGTATTTTTAGTAGAGACGGGGTTTCGCCATGTTGGCCAGGCTGGCCTCGGAACTCCTGACATCAAGTGATCCACCTGCCGCGGCCTTTTAAAGTGCTGAAACTACAGGCATGAGCCTCCGGGCCCGTCCAGGAGCCCATTTATATGGGAGCCTGCTTCTACAGATTATCACCTGGTACCAGGGTATTTTCCAGACCTGTCCTCACATTCGTGTTAAACAGGAGGAAGTGAATCGCGCTCCTTTTCATCTATCTTCTCGGAGGGTTTATGCCTTCAATAGTAACCTCAGCACAGCCAAAGAAAATCATTCCATTCCATTGAGCGAAGTCAGAAACATGACTAGGTCACGATCACAACTGCCTGTGTGCCAGGATGACCGAGACTGACTGACTTTATGGTGTTTCAACGTGTGGGTTTTGACTGATTATATTACAGGTTTTCTAGTCAAGAACTCAAAGCAGTGGATAAAGCACTTGCGACCTAAAATAAGCAATGGAATGAACAGGAAGGCGAAACCAGAGTTCAAAGCGGCAGGACAAACAGGAAAAAGGAAGAGTGAGGCTGGAAGGGTTTAAATGCAGGCTCCTCGGAGGACGAGTCGCCGCCACACCCGTCTGCCGTCCCTCCAGCCGCCCTCAGGCGGCGCGGGAAAACGGTCGGCCTCGCCCTGGGGTCAGGTTCTCTCCGCCCGCCAGGCAGTGGGGCTTTTTTTGTTTGTTTTGTTGTTTTTGAGACGGAGTCTTGCTCAGTCACCCAGGCTGGAGTGTAGTGCCGCGATCTCGGCTCACTGCAACCTCCGCCTCCCGGGTTCCAGCGATTCTCCTGCCTCAGCCTCCCGAGTAGCTGAGACTACAGGCACGTGCCACCACGCCCAGCTAATTTTTGTATTTTCAGTAGAGACGGGTTTCACCATGTTAGCCAGGATGGTCTCGATCTCTTAACCTTGTGATCCGCCCGCCTAGGCCTCCCAAAGGCTAGGATTACAGCCGTGAGCCACCGCGCCCGGCCCCAGCCAGGCTGTTTTAATCGAGTGCTCACAACCACTGAGACTCAGCGAAGCACGCACCGTAAAATCCCAGGAGGCCGACCGCTGGTTCAAACTTTGTCTTTTATCCCCGTCCAAGGGATCCGCCCTCACCCCCCACCCCAGCCACGCCAACTCCCTATTCCCTCCCCTTGGACGGCGCGGGGGAAAACAAGCTGCTGGAGCCGTATTTCTTCGGTGCAACCAACTCAAAATGAGTTCCTCCGTCCCTGCGTGCTCAGCGAGTCAGAACCCTAGCACTGAACTGCATTTAAAGCCTCAGGAATTGAGCGAACCCTCCCGGGGGCTTTCCTCACCCGGCTCCCCTTCCACGCCTCCTCCCCGTGCCACGCCTCAGTCCGCGCTGCTGATTGGTCGCGTGCCCTGCCAATCCGATGCCCATCGGCTAGGGCAAACACAGCGAAAAAGCGCGTACACCTGGCTCTGGGAGCGCGCGCCTAACGCCCGCCAGCAGCAGGAGGCGCGCGAGGCGCCGCGGCCTGGCGGCCGAGAGTCGGGGAGGAACCTCATTTACATAACGGCCGCCCCTCTGTCTCCTGGCTGGGGCCGGAGTCCCGCCTCTCGTCCAACTTGAAATCTGTTGGGCCACGGGCCAGTCACTCCGACCCAGGCAAGCCTGTGGTGGAGCTGGAAGAGTTTGTGAGGGCGGTCCCGGGAGCGGATTGGGTCTGGGAGCTCCCAGAGGCGGCTATAAGAACCGGGAACTGGGCGCGGGGTGCTGAGAGTTGCTGGTAGTGCCCGTGGTGTCTGGTGGGAGGTGACCGTTAGTTAACTCCGTGGAGTTCATTTCCCTGGTTTCCCCATCCTAACGTCGTTCGCCTTTCAGTCAGGATGTCTGCCCGTGGCCCGGCTATCGGCATCGACCTGGGCACCACCTACTCGTGCGTGGGGGTCTTCCAACATGGCAAGGTGGAGATCATCGCCAACGACCAGGGCAACCGCACCACCCCTAGCTACGTGGCGTTCACTGACACCGAACGCCTCATCGGCGACGCCGCCAAGAACCAGGTGGCCATGAACCCCACCAACACCATCTTCGACGCCAAGAGGCTTATTGGACGGAAGTTCGAGGATGCCACAGTGCAGTCGGACATGAAACATTGGCCATTCCGGGTGGTGAGCGAGGGAGGCAAGCCCAAAGTGCAAGTGGAGTACAAGGGGGAGACCAAGACCTTCTTCCCAGAGGAGATATCCTCCATGGTCCTCACGAAGATGAAGGAGATCGCAGAAGCCTACCTGGGGGGCAAGGTGCACAGCGCGGTCATAACGGTCCCCGCCTATTTCAACGACTCGCAGCGCCAGGCCACCAAGGACGCTGGCACCATCACGGGGCTCAATGTGCTGCGCATCATCAACGAGCCCACAGCGGCGGCCATCGCCTACGGCCTGGACAAGAAGGGCTGCGCGGGCGGCGAGAAGAACGTGCTCATCTTTGACCTGGGCGGTGGCACCTTCGACGTGTCCATCCTGACCATCGAGGACGGCATCTTCGAGGTGAAGTCCACGGCCGGCGACACTCACCTGGGCGGTGAGGACTTCGACAACCGCATGGTGAGCCACCTGGCGGAGGAGTTCAAGCGCAAGCACAAGAAGGACATTGGGCCTAACAAGCGCGCCGTGAGGCGGCTGCGCACCGCCTGCGAGCGCGCCAAGCGCACCCTGAGCTCGTCCACGCAGGCGAGCATCGAGATCGACTCGCTCTACGAGGGCGTGGACTTCTATACGTCCATCACCCGCGCCCGCTTCGAGGAGCTCAATGCCGACCTCTTTCGCGGGACCCTGGAGCCGGTGGAGAAGGCGCTGCGCGACGCCAAGCTGGACAAGGGCCAGATCCAGGAGATCGTGCTGGTGGGCGGCTCCACTCGTATCCCCAAGATCCAGAAGCTGCTGCAGGATTTCTTCAACGGCAAGGAGCTGAACAAGAGCATCAACCCCGACGAGGCAGTGGCCTATGGCGCCGCGGTGCAGGCGGCCATCCTCATCGGCGACAAATCGGAGAATGTGCAGGACCTGCTGCTACTTGACGTGACCCCGTTGTCGCTGGGCATCGAGACAGCTGGCGGTGTCATGACCCCACTCATCAAGAGGAACACCACGATCCCCACCAAGCAGACGCAGACCTTCACCACCTACTCGGACAACCAGAGCAGCGTGCTGGTGCAGGTATACGAGGGCGAACGGGCCATGACCAAGGACAATAACCTGTTGGGCAAGTTCGACCTGACCGGGATTCCCCCTGCACCTCGCGGGGTCCCCCAGATCGAGGTCACCTTCGACATTGACGCCAATGGCATCCTTAACGTTACCGCCGCCGACAAGAGCACCGGTAAGGAAAACAAAATCACCATCACCAACGACAAAGGTCGTCTGAGCAAGGACGACATTGACCGAATGGTGCAGGAGGCAGAGCGGTACAAATCGGAAGATGAGGCGAATCGCGACCGAGTCGCGGCCAAAAACGCCCTGGAGTCCTATACCTACAACATCAAGCAGACAGTGGAAGACGAGAAACTGAGGGGCAAGATTAGCGAGCAGGACAAAAACAAGATCCTCGACAAGTGTCAGGAGGTGATCAACTGGCTCGACCGAAACCAGATGGCAGAGAAAGATGAGTATGAACACAAGCAGAAAGAGCTCGAAAGAGTTTGCAACCCCATCATCAGCAAACTTTACCAAGGTGGTCCTGGCGGCGGCAGCGGCGGCGGCGGTTCAGGAGCCTCCGGGGGACCGACCATCGAAGAAGTGGACTAAGCTTGAACTCAAGTCAGCGTAAACCTCTTTGCCTTTCTCTCTCTCTCTCTCTTTTTTTTTTTTTTTTTTTGTTTGTTTCTTTGAAATGTCCTTGTGCCAAGTACGAGATCTATTGTTGGAAGTCTTTGGTATATGCAAATGAAAGGAGAGGTGCAACAACTTAGTTTAATTATAAAAGGTTAGTTCCAAAGTTTGTTTTTTAAAAACATTATTTGAGGTTTCTCTTTAATGCATTTTGCGTGTTTGCTGACTTGAGCATTTTTGATTAGTTTATGCATGGAGATTCGTTTGAGATGAGAAACCTGAAGTTTGCACACTTGTTCTATAGAAGCTTGGAAACAATAAAATATATAGGAGCTTAAATTGTTTATTTTTATGTACTACTTTAAAACTAAACTGAACATTGCAGTACTGTTAAGGACAGGTATACTTTTTGCAAACAAATGCATAAATGCAATGTAAAGTAAAGCTGAAATTGATCTCAAAGTTACTGTCTTGGAGTTTTCAATTTTCCTTCCTTTATATTTTACCCATATTAGTCTTTTAAGATATTAGTATGATATGAAATTTATCTGACCAATCTTGTTTAATTCCCAGATGAGGGTGCTGCCTTGAATTCCAACAACTTAAGGGGAAAAGAATCTGGGTAAACTTCACCCACCCTTAAATACAGAAACCTGACTGGGGGTCTTCCTAGTGTACCCAAACTCCTACAACTTAAGTGTCTAAATGAAAATTCACCTGAATATTCCAGGAAAATATGAGCTATATTCTGGGGTTAAGTGTGAAATGAGCCTTTAACAAAAGCTGGGCAGAAGTTGTCTTATAATTGCCAAAGAAAGTATGGAAACCAGTTAATTTTGTGACATACAGGAGCCTGAAACAAGAGACAGCAGGCAAACTTTCAAGTGATTTAATAGTGAGTATAAATTTAGTCAAACTTGTTTAATTTTCTAGTAAAACAGCTCAACTTCTGAGCTTATGGCAAATTCTAATAACATGTTTCCTGCAGTTAGAATTACTTGGGTAGGGAAACACAGATTATTATTTTTTTTTTCTGGTTTGGGGATGATAATGCTTTTGCAATACTTGCCTTAAATCACTACAATAGATTTCTTTTTTAAAAGGCAAACCGTACTAGATAGTCTTGTATTTTGTTAATATACAACTTGTCCATTTTCCTCCATATCCAATTTGAGATTGTTATAGATAGGAATATTGCAACTCTTTGGTGATCCACTATCCTGGACTTAATCTTTAAAATTCACATCCTTCAGAGAAAGGAATTCAATTTTATTTTTTAGTGAAATGACATGACTACTCTTTTCTTACTTTCTTTAAGGAGAACTTGGGAGAAATTCAGTAAAACCAATAGGAAAATGCTTAGTTAACTTAATGTTTTTACTGCACATAGACATTTTGATATCTTTCCAAATGATACAGGTTTGCTTCATGTTGCTCATAAGACAAGTTATGAAAGCTTTATCTTCAATTTAGTAGTGGACCCATCTATGTCATTCAGAGAGATTAATTTCATGAATAATGGAATGAGTAATAATTTTAAAACTAGGTAAGAAGTTAGCCTAACTAAGAATACTGGCCTTTGGTAATGGCCCTTTCATACAAGAGTTGACTCTTAAGTACAGATAAGGTTTTTTTTTTGTTTTTTATTTTCCTTTTTAGCAAGCTTCATTTGGGTAGAGGGGAGGAAGATAAATAGCCAACAGTGAAATTGCTTCAAAATAAACTTAAAAACTTTTTTTTTTTTTAAAGGAAACTGCTTTTTATACTGTGAAAAGCTAAAGGTAACTCCAATTTATCAGTGCTGGTGTCACATTGGTGGAAATTTTTCAGCAACGAGCATTTAATGGTGTTTCATGGACTACAGGCATAAATATGTGACAAACTACTATGGTACTACAAAATCAGGTTAATTGTAGCTTTAGAGTGACGTTTACTGTGAGTTTTACCAAGTACCCATTCTGTTACCCTTTTATTAGTCCTTTATTTGTTGAAAGTGTTCATTCCTTACTCTAACTTCAAAATATAATGGAGTCCTTCTGTAAATGTAGTTTGGTATGACTCATTTTAGACCTCACTTAAGAGATCAGTTTCTAAAGTATCAGAAAATGACCATTGGTAGTTTTTGATCCTACGGCCTGGCCTCCGGTAACTTGCTATAATACTAACATCAATCTGGGCAGATACTTCATTTTCTATTTTGAAAAGTAATTTGTAAAACTCCTGGCATTCTTGAGAGTGTTTCTTATTTAATTCTCTCTTTTCAAATTTACCTAGATTTGCATATTACTAAGATAAAGCCACCAAAGTAGCCATTCACTTTCCAGGGGTCAGTTGAAACTGGTAACCTGATAACTCCTGGGAACTCCTTTGCAGATGTTAGATCAGCCATAGTCAAATAACAGTGGAAAAGTACTTGATGTTAGGATGAGGCTAAATTACAGTTTAAGGAATAACTAGTATCATTTGAACTAAGTAGTGGGTTATGTTGGGGACTAGAAGTCATGACTAAAGCAAATTCAATATATATATATAGAGAGAGAGAGCGAGCGAGAGTATGTGTTAAGGGATGGAAGAAGTACATTTCTCCGACAGGCACTTATCTAAAATTCTTTTTTTTTTTCTTTGAGACAGAGTTTCGCTCTTGTTGCCTAGGCTAGAGTGCAATGACTCGATCTTGGCTCACTGCAACCTTCGCCTCCTGGGTTCAAGCAATTCTCCTGCTTCAGCCTACCGAGTAGCTGGGATTACAGGCATGCACCACCACGCCCGGCTAATTTTGTATCTTTAGTAGAGATGGAGTTTCTCCATGTTTGTCAGGCTGGTCTCAAACTCCCAACCTCAGGTGATCTGCCCACCTTAGCCTCCCCAAGTGCTGGGATTATAGGCATGAGCCACTGCACCTGGCAAAAGCCCAGTATTTATTCTTTTTTTTTTTTGAGACAGAGTCTTGCTCTGTTGCCCAGGCTGGAGTGCAATGGTGCGATGACTCACTGCAACCTCTGCCTCCCTGGTTCAAGTGATTCTCCCACCTCAGCCTCCTGAATAGCTGGGACTATGTAGTAGAGACAGGGTTTCACCATGTTGACCAGGCTGGTCTGGAGCTCCTGACCTGAAGTGATCTGCCTGCCTTGGCTTCCCAAAGTACTGGGATTACAGGCCTGACTCACCATGCCTGGCCCCAGTGTTTATTCTCGATGTAGCCTTTTTTTTTTTTTTTTTTTTTTTTTGAGTCAGAGTCTTTTTCTGTCACCCAGACTGGAGTACAGTGGAACAATCTTGGCTTACTGCAACCTCCGCCTCCTGGGTTCAAGCAATTCGAAGCAGTTCAAACTCAGCCTCTGGAGTTGCTGGGATTACAGGCACCTGCCACCACGCCTGGCTAATTTTTGTATTTTTAGTAGAGACGGGGTTTCACCATGTTGGCCAGGCTGGTCTCGAACTCCTGACCTCAGGTCATCCGCCCACCTCAGCCTCCCAAAGTGCTGGGATTACAGGCCTGAACCACCGCACCCGGCCTTGATATAGCTTGATATAGCTTTTGAAATGGAAATATTTTAGGGTATATGCATTTCTGAAATTTAATAGGGTGATGCTTAATGTTGAAATGTCTTTCCCTTGGAACATACCAAGATGTCATAGGCCCTTTCTTCCCCGGTCTTTCAGTGTAGATTAGGTTGTCTGTTAATTGAAGGTTTAGTCCATAAACAATCAAAAATGGAGCTGCTCGCCCAGCGTGGTGGCTCACGCCTATAATCCCAGCACTTTGGGCGGCTGAAGTGGGCAGATCACTTTAAGTCAGGAGTTCGAGACCAGGCTGGCCAACATGGTGAAACCTTGTCTCTACTAAAAATACAAAAATCAGCCAGGCATGGTGGCGTGCCCCTGTAGTCCCAGCTACTCGAGAGGCTGAGGCAGGAGAATCGCTTGAGCCTGGGAGGCGGAGGTTGCAGTGAGCGGAGATCATACTACCGTACTCCAGCCTGGGCGACAGAGTAAGACCCTGTCTCAAAACAAAACGAACAAACAAAAAAAACAGGAGCTGCCATCTCCAGATGTATAGTGTCAGAAAAAAAAAAATTTTTTTTAAAGGAGTTGCTAATTCAAAATTTTGCATTGCTGTTTCCTTCTGTGGAAAGTTAATTTTTTAAGGTGGAATTATAAAACCCTGTCTATTGGCTGGGCTTGGTGGCTCATATCTGTAATCCCAGCACTTTGGGAGGCTGAGGCAGGTGAATCATGAGGTCAGGAGATCGAGACCATCCTGGCTAACATGATGAAACCCCGTCTCTACCAAAAGATACAAAAAATTAGCTGGGCGTGCTGGGGGTGCCTGTAGTCCCAGCTACTCAGGAGACTGAGGCAGGAGAATGGCGTGAACCCGGGAGGCAGAGCTTGCAGTGAGCTGAGATTGTGCCACCTCTCTCCAACCTGGGTGACAGAGCAAGACTCTGTCTCAAAAAAAAAAAAAGAAAAAAAAATTCTGTCCATTATCTTTTTTATAGAATTAGCATGCATTATATTCAGTTAATGTCTTGGACCTAAAATCTGGGACCAGCAATTTAGTTATATATTATATGCTCTTAGATAGTTATATGACCTTAAGGTTCTCTTAATTAGGAAAAAAAAAAAAAAAAATTCCCTCACAGGACACTTGGAGTTATCAAATATTTAGAAAGTACTTTCATCCCTACTTTAAATATCATCAATTGTGTTTTTTTTTCTTTAAAGGGAAAATTGTATTTCCAGTTTCAGTTGTGAGTTTCTAATGTCATTTAAAAAGAAGCCTAATTGGTGAAAAATGTACCTTAGGAAATGGGTGGGTCCCTTTTTAAAATAAGTACTATAATGATTTAGAGATGTAAAAACAATCTTTTCTTCCTGCTTTTGTTTGGGGTAAAGTGATAGAGAAGTATAAGATTGTCCCTTCAGAGTTACTGAAACTTTCCTTTAAATATTATGTCCCTCTATCACATGCGAAATAAATTCTCCTTTAATTTTTAAGTAGATATTGTTTTGGACTCTCAACTTTTATTTTTACCTAAGTTTTGTACATTAGACATCCTAAGTTTATTCTGTGATAAGATATATAGATCTTAAGTTTTCTATCAGCACTTCTCCACATATTACTGGGATGAACTGAAGAGGTTTACTGACCACTAGTGTGGTCTTCCCGATAATGATTGTGTAGTGATTGGATGCCATTCAGATTCCTTGGTCTTTCTTCATCTTTTCTGGAGCTTTACCTCATTATTTCCCTGTCCTGTCCACCCCAAGTTATGTTCTCTACTTGGTGAAAAAGCTCTCAGCATATGGGATATTCTCCTTTTCAAGCGTGTCATCATGTAGTAAGAAAGCCTTGTCTGCAGCCAGTATATAGGTGGGTTTCCATATATCTGGACCAAATGAACAGCTGCCAGAATGGACTCAAGTGAGCAGAACATGAATCTAGATGATTACTATTTAATTGCTGTAGCCAGAGATTGTGTATTACCAAGCAGTGAGACTGGGAGGGTGGGTATAGAAGAAGCAGTGGGATGCCTACTGACATAATTTAAAAGTTTATGGGAGTATATACCCACTACTTACGAGCCTCTCATGCCAATTATGCTGTGGTGATACAAAAGAATATACTAGGCATTCCCAATCATGTTGCATCATCTAGCATTGCTCACTCAGAGCTGGGAGGAAAAAAAAAAACCAGAATCAGCATTATCAACTCGGTTGCAAGAAGGAATTACAAGACATATGATTTGAAAAGTGTAAATGTAAAAACATAAATTGAATACCCATTGACACTAAGCAAGGTTCTTTGTTTTTGAGCAACACTAATTTTGAGTACTTAAGACTGGTGCTTTACACACACCACTCCTTAAAAATCCACATAACCCCTGATTTGGTGTTTTCAGAAGCAGGATCAGAGTAGTCTTGTCCTAGGTTCCACAGCTCGTTAGGCAGCACAACTGTTCTTATTTCCGTACCCAGGTTCTCTTCCACGAGGCTACCCTGCTTCCCCACCTCAAAGCCCTGCTCTCCCCATAAACCTAGGTCCATCCTGGATTTGAACTTAATAATAGTGCTAATCATGAAAGTTTGGAAGAAATGGATCTTTCTTCCCTTAGGACTGAATGTAGTTACTCCAATTAAAACAGTAAAGTGAATAACTTTATGAAGTTTACGGTTGGAATGCCATGAAGCATTATGCCCTGGGCGGCTTTTCAATGGATAGGCCAATAAGTCGCCATGGCTTTTAAGACTGGGAAACAGGGCACCAGGCTGGGCTTTGGAAATCGCGGGAGAAGCCTGCGTGCGCCCGCAGCCCGCGCGGCCGAGGACGGAAGCGACGCCCCGCCCCGCTCCGTGCCCCTGGCCGCCGGGTGCAGGCGCCTGCGGGCGGTATCCGCGGCGACGCCGTGTGGCGGCCAGGGCGAGGCCATGTACCGGGTGCCCGAATTTTATGCGAAGAGGAAGCGGTTAGGTGGGCAGACGCCTTACTTAATGGATGTAAGTGCAGCCTTGGTCGCCCCCATACCGGGGCTGGGAGCAAGGCGGGCCCTGCTGCCCGCAACCGGCTCTCGGCGCCGCACCCCTCGCCCTCCTCCAGAGGCGGGTCGTCGCCTTCGTCCCGGGCTGGCGGTTCTCAAAGACACCTGGCCATATTTGCCTGGAAAAAAAAACCTCTGGTGTATATGACAGATGGTCAGAATTGAATTCTGACTCCCTGCGCAGGTAGTTAGATATTTACGAAATCCCACCTCACCACCTCTAATTGGTTGGCTGCAAAATAAGGATACCTACTGCGGGGGAAGCAGCCCCGCTCTGGGTAGAAAGGATGGTGGGGTGCTAGCTTCCACTGGTGAAAAGGGTGTACTTACTTTTTGCCACTGCCTGTGAAAGGCAGGCTCAGTGTTGGAGACCGGAAGGCTCCAGAACTAGGCAGCTGAGGTTGCCCTGGGGATCAATTTATTGTCTGAATTCCAATTAATTGGTAAATTGGTATGATGAGCTATATGTAGCCTCAATTTCCCTCCTTCCTTTCGCCCTTCCCTTCCTCCTCTTCTTCTTTCCTCTTTTCCTACTTTCCTCCCTTCCTTTCTCCCTCTCCCTCCTTCCTGCCTTTTTACTAAAACCACACCTAAAATCAAAGGGATAAAATCCTAGCTTCAAGTTTAACACTTTAGGATTCTACACTGTTTTTGGAAGTGTAAAGAGGAACTAGTAGGAACCATTGTTTTTTGTTTCCTTTTTATTACTTAAAAGATGTGTTAGTAAGTAGGAATTATTGTTAAAGGTTTGTTGTGGCATGTGGATTGTAAATCGAGTTTTTAATTATTTTTGCTGCAATCATTTCGTTTTACAGCAGTTGGGATTACGATTAGGGATGTGGTACTGGAAAGATGAAACCAGAACTCTTGAATTCAGAAGGTAAATTTTAACAACACTTTAATAGAGTTTTTATAAAAATTACATGTGCCTGGAGGGGAAAAAAGCAACACAGAAGAGTATAAAGGATAAATACCCAGTGAAACCTCACCATCTGGAGACAATCATTTCAGTGAACGGCCTTTCTCTGAACACATATCAGCTACTTCATATGGACCAGATACTGTGCTAACCAGTTTGCCAACTCTTTGAAACAGCTGCCTGTTAACCAGTTTATAGATGAAGAAACTGAGGTTTCAAAGGGTTCAGCGATTTGAGGAAAATTAAGTGACTTAGCCCAATCACACAGCTCAGAGGTGACTAAGATTGTTTAAATGTAGGTCTGTTTGATTTACAGAGTCCATGTTTTTAATTACTTTATAAAATTGCCTTTTTGAGTTAGAGAAATACAGTTTTACATTAATGGGACTGTATTATACCTGCTGCAATAGATGGTGAATCTCACAAGATAAAATTACTAAATTAGGAAAAACTGATTCTAATCTCGGTTAAGAAGACACTGACTCTTACAAGTGTATAGCTAAACTAATACTAGACACTATCTATTGTGCACTGATTATGTGCCAGATATTTGCATATTTTTCCAATTCTTTAAACAGCTGTGGAAAGTGAACATTAATGTCCTCATTTTATAGATGAAGAAACAAGGCTCAGGGAGATTAAGCAACTGAACCAAAGTCATACAGCCAGTAAGTAGCAGAACTGATAGTTTGAACCAAGATTTGTCTAATGCCAAAGCCCTTTTCGTGTACTCACTGTCTCCCTCAACTAGACAGTAAGCCCCTCAGTGGCAGGAACTGTTTTATGCATCTTCAGGTCTCTGGAGCCATCTACAGAACTTCTTAAGTGGGTACTCAATAAATATTTATTGAACATGTTCAAATAATCTGCTAGATTCAAACAGAGGAAGAATAGATGCAGGTGATCAATTAGAAGGCCAGTTGTAGGATTACAGATAATTATATAAGTAACCAATAGCGAGAGTTAGAATTAACTCCATGTTGGTAAAAATAGAAAGGCAAAGGACTAAGAAATACTTAAGAGATAGGATTGACAGGATGTTTAGATGGGATGTGGGGATTGGATGTGAAGGGAGAGGGAAAAGCAAGTGTTTAGATTGGCTCCTAGTTGTGTCTGACTTGGGTAATCAGGTGCCTGGGATTGCTCTTCACCCATATAACAGCATTAAAGTGACAAAACTGGTGGCCAGTTTGGTGGCTCATGCTTGTAATCCCAGCACTTTGGGAGACTGAGGCGGGCAGATCACTTGAGGTCAGGAGTTTGAGACCAGCCTGGCCAACATGGTGAAACCCCACCTCTACTAAAAATATAAAAATTAGCTGGGCATGATGGCGGGAGCCTGTAATCCCAGCTACTTGGGAGGCTGAGACAGGAGAATTGCTGGAACCTGGGAAGTGGAGGTTACAGTGAGCCAAGATTGAGCCACTGTACTCCAGCCTGGGCGACAGAGAGAGACTCCATCTCAAAAATAAACAAATAAATAGCATGACAAAACTGGCCGTGTGTTTCAGGTTGCTATGACTTGTTCACATTAATATGTCTTGGGCTGTTGGACAAATGGGGCTGGAGGTCAGGAAAGGAGTTAGCTAAGCAGACATATATATTTACACTAGTAGTTTATAGTTACATCATAAATATAATGACGTAATTAAACAGTGATTCAAAGGCTTAACGTTTTATTACAGTCAAAATTAAAAGTTTACATTTTATAGAATATATATTTGAGTATTTCTGAGTAGCCCATCACTTCAAAGCAGTAATTTCAGTTTTCTTTCTCAGGTTTGCCGCAGAAGATTCTGTCCAGTGGCTCCTGAAACATCACCCTCAGTGAGTGTGAGATAGACAGTGAGATAGCTTTGGATTAGACAGACAAGATAGTTACAGGAGTCAAAATACATGTTAAAGCACAAGAGAATGTGTATATAAATATTAAATGCCAATTTTTTTTTTTAGATAGAGTCTCACTCTTGTTGTCCAGGCTGGTGGACAGTGGCATGATCTTGGCTCACTATAGCCTCGACTTCCCAGGCTTAGATGATTCTCCCATCTCAGCCTAGACCCCATACGACCATGCCAGGCTTGTTTTTTGTATTTTTAGTAGAGACAGGTTTTCACCATGTTGCCCAGGCTGGTCTCGAACTCCTGGGCCCAAGTGATCCACCCTCCTAAGCCTCCCAAAGTGCTGGGACTACAGGCGTGAGCCACTGCACTGGCTGACAGTATTTTTCAAACTAATTTTCAGTGCTAATCTGACAACCCACCCCAAATGGTGCTATTTCATATTTGAGCCTACTAATAAGTTCGCGGCTATCAGTTTCATATCATCTTTCATATCTGTAAAATATTCATATTCATAAACTAAAGTTTCTTTTTGTTTGTTACCAAATTGTTCTTAAACTGTGGCTTGATTTGATTTCCACTAATTTTGGAGAATAGCTACATGATGTTATGACTTAAAATGTAGGTTATATGACAAAATATAAAAACATGAGCAAAAGAGGCCAGACCCTAAAATGTAAATACTGCATGATTACATTTGTATAAAAGTTTTAACAAGTAGGCAAAAAATAACTTTAATGATAAGAGTAAATAAAAAATAGTGGTCACCTTTAGGGGGTTATCAACTGGTAGCAGTGGGACACAGTATAAGGAAACCTGAGGTGGTAGAAATGGTCTATATGTTGATCTGGGCGATAGTTTTGTGGGTATATACATATGAAAAAATTCATCAAGCTGCACACTTTAAGATTTATGCACTTTACTACGTGTAAGTTATAACTCAAAAAAATAAAAAAATAAAAAAACTCCAAACCCCAGACTATGTGGAGTACACAAACTGGGGGCCCATTAAGGGAGGTGGAAAAGGAATATTATGAAGAACAGATGGGGGTGAGCCAGCCCGTTTTTGGTAGAGCTGCATTGTGTTTAAGTAACTTAATGTGGTGAGCCTTATAGTATTAGGATTACCTTGGGCATCTACCTGCTCAGGTAGAGGAAGGCAGACCCTTGTATATTTTAGGTTGGAGATGGTATTTGGATTCGTTGGAAATATAGGTATTGGTTCCCTGTTAAAGTCTGAGCATATTCCATCAAAAAAAATTTTTTTTTTGTTTGGGACGGAGTCCCTCTCTTGTTGCCCAAGTTGGCAATGGCGCGGTCCTGGCTCACGGCAACTTCCGCCTGCCGGGTTCAAGCGATTCTCTTGCCTCAGCCTCCCGAGTAGCTGGGATTACTGGCATGCGCCACCACACCCTGCTAATTTTGTATTTTTAGTAGAGACGGGGGTCTCTCCATGTTGGTCAGGCTGCTCTTGAACTCCCGACCTCAGGTGATCTGCCCGCCTTGGCCTCCCCAAGTGCTGGGATTACAGGCGTGAGCCACCGCACCTGGCTTCATCAGAAATTTTAACAGATAGGTTTGAAGTCAGAGAGGACTCTAACTGGAACATGCTTTTTCTGTCACAGACAGTGCTACTGGGGACTTACGTTACTCCAGTTGGTAGTGAAGAGGCAGGGCTGAGGCAGAGGTGGTTGAAAGTAGACGGTGGTAGGGATGGAAGATGCAGAGGTAGCAGGTGTGTTCAGTGACTGCTCTCACACCCAGCAGGGCAAGATTAGAACTAAGCAGACAAGACAATTATGCAGCAATCCAAGAGGGAGGTGACTAGGACCTAGATGAGCTCTGGCAGGCGAACAGAGAGATAAGCAGGGGTGGGGAGAGCCAGTAAGTGTGTGGAGTGGGTAAAGGGTAACAAGCTTATTTTTTAAAATGCATACTATTCAAGGTGCCTGCCAATAGGACCCCAGGGTAAGAATCCAGTAGGCAGGAGTTTGGCCCTTAAGAGAAAGGCAAGTGCAAAATTAGAGTGGGAAGTGTAATGATTGAGGCCAGAACACTAGGAAATACCTTCTTAAAAAAATTATGAAATTTTTTAAAAATCATACTATTTAACCATTTTCTTGTTTGCCTAGAGAATACTCTCCAGTGGCGATTGCAGCTACAGCGTTTACCCCAAGATAACTTTGCCATGAAATATCTCACTTTACTTATTATTTTCTCATCGTTTTAGTATATTGACTTTGGAAACAAAAGACACATTCTGTTTATAGCATTCGGTTTTTAGTGGTATTACCACTTACGAAATATAGTAATTGTCTATTGCTGACAATTTCAAATCCTAGAAAACGTAGCATTCCTACACATGATGTTAACATCGTTCTCGAACAGTTGTTAGCCAAAGATTCAGTTGATGAATATGATTGTTCTGAAATAGACGATTCCGATGATTGAGATGATTCTGATGTTAGTTCTGTTGAGAAATAACTCTAAGAATAGTTTAATATTTTATTTTCACATGGAGAATCAGTCAGATTTGCTTCAGCCTCTAAGAGGGTGTTTATGTAAAATTAAATGAATGCTGGCAGTGAGCTACACTTTTTTTTTTTTTTCTAAATAGGAAAAGGGTTAAAAACATCAGTGAGTGCCTGTAGTCCCAGTAAGTCAGGAGGTTGAGGGGACAGGATTGCTTGAGACCAGGAATTTGAGGTTATGTTGTGCCATGATCACACCTGGGAATAGCATCAGCCGCTGTACTGCAGTCTGAACAACATAGCAAGACCCCGTCTCTTAAAAAAAAAATTGCAAAATACTAATAAGCAAAAACAAAGCACAGTCCCACCCAGCAAGTAACTGTTAACATCTTATGGTATACATATATAGCTTTCCAAATCTTCTTCTGATATTCCCCTCTCTCTCTTTCTACACACACACACACTCTTAACACTCTGCATTTCCATCATTTCATATCTTTTTCCTCATTAAAAAATTGTACATATCTACTGAAAAACAAGTATATAAATGTACAAAGCAGAAAGTGAAGATTCTACCACAGTTGTATACCCAAAGACCACCAGTGCACCAATGTTAAGAGTTACCATGTTATTTTTATTTTGTGTTTTCAACATACTGGTTACATTTACTTTACATTTTGTGACTGATAATTCCAAAATCTGAAGTCTTTGTAGGTTCAGGTTCATTTTTTTTTTTGAGGCAGGGGTTCACTCCCATTGCCCAGGCTCACTGCAGCCTCCGCCTCCAGTGCTCAAGCAATTCTCCCTTAACCTTCCAGGTAGCTGGGACTACAGGCAAATGCCACTGTGTCTGGCTAAATTTTGTATTTTTGTAGAGACGGGGTTTTACCATGTTGCCAGGCTGGTCTCAAACTCCTGAACTCAAGCGATCTGCCTGCCTCATGCTTCCAAAGTGCTGGGATTGTAGGCATGAGCCACGGTACCCTGCCCTGCAGGTTTGATTTTGTTGTCAATTTTATTTTTCTTGCAACATTATTTTAAAAACTTAAAAAAAAAAAAAAAGTATAAATAGGCTGGCTGTGGTGGCTCACATGTGCAATCTTAGCACTTTGGGAGGCTGAAGTGGGAGGATTGCTTGAGCCCAGTAGTTTGAGACCAGCCTGGGCAACATAGTGAGACCTCTGTTACCACAAATTTTTTTTTTTTTTTTTAATTAGCTAGGCCTGGTGGTATGCACCTGTAGTCCCAGCTACCTGGAATGCTGAGGTGGGAGGATTGAGGCTGTGGTGAGTCATGATTGCGCCACTGTGCTCCAGCCTGGGTGACAGAGTAAGACCCAATCTCCAAAATGTGTGTGTGTGTGTGTGTAAACATTTAAAACTTTTTATTTTATTTTAGAATTTTAGAAACAGGGTCTTACTTTGTCACATAAGCTGGAGTACCGTGGCATGATCTTGGCTCAGTGCAGCCTTGACCTCCTGGTCAAACGATCCTCCCACTTCAGCCCCCACCACGCCCACCTGCTACCTCCCAGCAAACAGCTGAAACTATAGGGACATGCCACCAGGCCCAGCTAATTTTTTTGTATTTTTTTTGTAGAGATGGGGTTTTGCCATGTTGCCCAGGCTGGTCTGGAACTCCTGAGCTCAAGCAATCTTCCTGTCTCAGCCTCCCAAAGTACTAGGATTACAAGTGTGAGCTACCATGCCTGGTTACTTACAACTTTTTATATTAGAAGATTTCAAATATATAAAGGTAGGGAAGATGTTGTAATGAACCCCAACCGACCCATAACACAGCATCAACAAGTACCAAATTAAAGTCAATTTCAAGGCCGGGCGCGGTGGCTCAAGCCTGTAATCCCAGCACTTTGGGAGGCCGAGACGGGCGGATCACGAGGTCAGGAGATCGAGACCATCCTGGCTAACACGGTGAAACCCCGTCTCTACTAAAAATACAAAAAAACTGGCCGGGCGAGGTGGCGGGTGCCTGTAGTCCCAGCTACTCCGGAGGCTGAGGCAGGAGAATGGCATAAACCCGGGAGGCAGAGCTTGCAGTGAGCTGAGATCCGGCCACTGCACTCCAGTCGGGGCGACAGAGCGAGACTCCGCCTCAAAAAAAAAAATAAAAATAAAAATAAAGTCAATTTCATATCTATACCTCTGTCTACCCCACTCCTCGATAATTTTGGAGCAAATCTTAGGCATCATATCATCTGTAAATATTTCAATATGTATCTCAAAAAATAAGCACTATCTTAGAAAACACAACCGATGTAGGTTGGGAGTCCCAATATATAACATAAGAAGAAGAAGGAGAAAGAGAAGGAGGAGGGGGACAGAGAGGGAAAGGAGGAGAATACAACTGAATTACTATTTATATACCTAAAAATACAAATGGTAATTCCTTAATATCATATATTCAATTATATTCAGTCGGTATTCAAATGTCCCCTGTTGTCTGGTATTTTTTAAGTTTGTTTCAATCAGTCTTTAAAATAAGGTTTGTACATTACAATTGGCTTGATATATATCTTAATTATTGTACACATTTTAAGCCTTTGATTGATATCTTCATACTGCTCTCAAGAATAGGAGACAGGCAAAGAAAGAGGAATTGGCCAAAGACAGAGAAAGAATGGGCCGGGGGTGGTGTCTCACGCCTGTAATCCCACCACTTTGGGAGGCCTAGGTGGTGGATCATGAAGTCAGGAGTTTGAGATGGTAAAACCCCGTCTCTACTAAAAATGTAAAAATTAGCCAAGTGCGGTGGTGGGCGCCTGTAATCCCAGGTACTCAGGAGGCTGAGGCAGGAGAATCGCTTGAACCCAGGCGGCAGAGGTTGCAGTTAGCTGAGATTGTGCCACTGCACTCCAGCCTGGGCGACAGAGTGAGACTCCGTATCAAAAAAAAAGAAAAAAAAAAAAAAAAAGAGAAAGAGAAAGAATGATTAGAAAGATCAGAGGAAAAACCCTGATACAGATAGGCCTCAGGGGCAAAAGAAGGTTCTCCAAGAAAGAGGATTGGGCAAGGAGGGGTCAGCAGTGTCACAGGCTGGAGAGTTCTGAGGAGGGCAAATACTACAGAGGCCTGTGGATTTAACAAGTTAGGGATCTCTAGGGACTAGGTGAGAAGCAGCTTCAGGAAGGCTATAGGGTATACATCAGATGACAGTAGTTACAGGTGAGAATCTGAGATAAAGGTGAAAAACTAGCAAAAATAGAATACTTAGCCAGGTGTGGTGGCTCACTCCTATAATCTGAACACTTTGAAAGGCCGAGGTTGAGGGTCACTTGATCCCAGGAGTTTGATACCAGCCTGGGCAACATAGCAAGACCCTGTCTCTCCCGAAGATGGACAGAATTAGCTGAGCATGGTAGTGCGTGCCTGTGGTTCCAAATACTTGGGAGGCTGAGGTGGGAGGATCACTTGAGCCCAGAAAGTTGAGGCTGCAGTGAGCCATAATCCTGCCACTGTACTCCAGCCTGGGCAACAGAGTGAGACCCTGCCTCAAAAAACAAACAAACAAAACCCCCAAAATAGAGTACGCTTGT
The DNA here is from genome assembly GCF_002776525.5 of Piliocolobus tephrosceles. Classification (NCBI taxonomy): domain Eukaryota; kingdom Metazoa; phylum Chordata; class Mammalia; order Primates; family Cercopithecidae; genus Piliocolobus; species Piliocolobus tephrosceles. The sequence goes on along the minus strand of NC_045439.1, from coordinate 42,039,855 downwards.
TTTTTTTTTGTTCGTTTTGTCTTTTTTTTTTTTTTTTTGAAATGGAGTCTCACTGTTTTCCCAGGCTAGAGTGCGGTGGTACAATCTCAGCTCACTGCAACCTCCCCATCCCTGGGTTCAAGCGATTCTCTTGCCTCAGCTTCTTGAATAGCTGGAATTACAGGCATGTGGCACCACGGCTGGCTAATTTTTGTATTTTTAGTACAAATGGGGTTTCACCATGTTGGCCAGGTTGGTCTCAAACTCCTGACCTCAGGTGATCCGCCCGCCTCGGCCTCCCAAAGTGCTGGGATTACAGACGTGAGCCACCGTGCCTGGCCCAAGATAGATTACTCTCATCAGTAGGTTTACCGGTGAATGAAGGAAAGAAAGACATAGTAGCCTTTAGTGGATCTGGGAGTAAGGCAAGGTTTTGGGGATTTTTGTTTGTTTTGATTTAAAGGTAGGAAAATCTTAAGTGATTTTGTTATGGCAGAAAAAATGAATAGACAGAGAAAGGAAGGTGGTACTGGGATCAAGATCAGAGATCAAGGTTGGAAGAGAGAGCCGCAGCTTTTCCACTGAGTGGTGCGAAGGAGGTAATGCAGACAGCTTGGGCATTTGGAGGTACAGACAGGGATATCCATGCTGCCCTTCTTACTGAAACCAGTAAGAAACCAGACCCTTCCAGGCTACAATCAAAAAGAGAGTCTTTTGTTAGCGGTGCTGTTGAACCGAACTCTTTTTCCCTGAGATTGCTGCTCTGCTTGGGGCTCGCTTACCAGGAATTGCTGCCACTGCCACACTGGGCTGGGCACCAGGACTGAGGAAAGTTGTATTCACCAAAGTGGCCTGATCCAGATATGGGACCTGGATTTCCTGAAGTCCAGTGGACAGAGGAGACAGAGAAGGCTTCCCAAGGGAGGTGATATCTAAGCTACGACCTGAGGAAAAATAGGAATTGGCAAGGTAAAGGGCCATTTGACTGGGGAGGAAGAGAGTGCATTCTAGGGAGAAGGAACATGGGCAAAGCCCAGACCTGCAAGCGCATGGGCCATAATGTGGGGACTCCAGGTGGTTCATTGGGCTGGGTATATGGTCCCAGATGAAGTAGATTTAAACCAGGGCCAGATTATAAAAGCTCTTGTATACCATGGTGAGGAATTAGAACTTTATTTAGATGGCACAGGGGAGTCATCAAAGCAGAGAAGTCACCTGTGATTAGAATTGTATCTTAGGCCTGGGTGCGGTGGCTCACGCCTGTAATCCCAGCACTTTGGGAGGCCAAGGCAAGGAAATACCTGAGGTCAGGAGTTTAAGACCAGCCTGGCCAAAATGGCAAAACCCCATCTCTAGTGAAAATACAAAAATTAGCTGGGTATGGTGGTACCCGCCTGCAGATCCAGCTACTTGGAAGGCCTGAGGCAGGAGAATCGCTTGAACCTGGGAGGCGGAGGTTGCAGTGAGCCGAGATCACGCTGTTGTACTCCAGCCTGGGCAACAAAGCTAGAATCTGTCTCAAAAAAAAAAAAAAAAAAAAAAAGGAACCACATCTTAGAAAAATGGCTGGGCCAGGCACAGTGGCTCACACCTGTAATCCCAGCGCTTTGGGAGACCAAGGCAGGCAGATGGCCTGAGCTCAAGAGTTTGAGACCAGCCTGGGCAACATGGCAAAACCCTATCTCTACCAAAAAGTACAAAAATTAGCCAGGCATGGTGGTGCACACCTGTAGTCCCAGCTATTTGAGAGGCTGAAGTGGGAGAATCATCTGGGCCCTGGAGGTTGAGGCTGTAGTGACCATGATGGCACCACTGTACTCCAGCCTAAGCGACAGTGAGACCCTATCTCAAGAAAAAAAGAAAAAAGAAAAAGAAAAATGACTGGCTAAAAGATGGAAAATTGTTTTGGGGGAGACAAGACTGAAGGCAAGGAGATCAGTTAAGAAACAATTGCAGAAATTCAGTTGACAGATGGCTAAAATTAGGATGGTGGCAATGGAAAGAGAGGGAAGTAGCTTAAAAAGATATTAAAGAGAAACTCGGTGGTGGCCACTGCGCAGACCAGACTTCACTCGTTCTCGTGCGCCTCGCTACGCTTTTCCTCCGCAACCATGTCTGACAAACCCGATATGGCTGAGATCGAGAAATTCAATAAGTCGAAACTGAAGAAGACAGAGACGCAAGAGAAAAATCCACTGCCATCCAAAGAAATGACTGAACAGGAGAAGCAAGCAGGCGAATCGTAATGAGGCATATGCCGCCAATATGCACTGTATATTCCACAAGCATTGCCTTCTTATTTTACTTCTTTTAGCTGTTTAACTTTGTAAGATGCAAAGAGGTTGGATCAAGTTTAAATGACTGTGCTGCCCCTTTCACATCAAAGAACTACTGATAACGAAGGCCGCACCTGCCTCTCCCATCTGTCTATCTGGCTGGCAGGGAAGGAAAGAACTTGCATGTTGGTGAAGGAAGAAGTGGGGTGGAAGAAGTGGGGGTGGGACGACAGTGAAATCTAGAGTAAAACCAAGCTGGCCCAAGGTGTCCTGCAGGCTGTAATGCAGTTTAATCAGAGTGCCATTTGTTTTTAGTTCAAATGATTTTAATTATCGGAATGCACAATTTTTTTAAATATGCAAATAAAAAGTTTAAAAACTTAAAAAAAAAAGATATTAAAGAATTTAGTGATTAGTGAGCCATGAGGGGTGAGGGTGATGGAGGAATCAAGGAAGACACCATTTTCCGGCGTGAGCACCTGGTTTGATGCTGGTACTTATTTACTGAGATGGGGGAAACAGGAGGCGGGCATACATGGTTAAGGGGGAATGTGTTTATTTTGGACAGACTGAGTTTGAGATGCTTCTAAGACAGCTGATTGATGGTGTTCAATAGACTGATGTGTCACTTTATAAGTGTGCAGAAAGATCTCAGCCTTGAATATAAATTTGTGTGTTATTGGTGCTAGTGAAGTAGATGGAATTATTCAGAGGGAATGAGAAGAATAACCATGTGGAGTTCTGAGAGGGCCCTCATTTAGGGAAGGAACATTCCTCAGAAAAGGAGCTTTAGAAGGAGACCAATAAATTGTAGCCAGAGAGAGGGGAGGAGAATGGAGTGTCCTGAATCCAGATAATCTGTTTCACAAAGTAACATCTTGATCTCGGGAGCATTCAAGTTTTATCCCATCAACTTAAGACCCTGAAAGTTCTGAGGTTTTAGTCCTCTTCCACCTGGGATAGGCCAGCTTCTATACCACTAGCCAAGAGGAGTGCTAGACTTCTAGGTATTCTGAAGTTCAGATCAAGAAAAGATGATTCCTTTCCCCTCCCCCAGCTTGAACTCCCTAGCCTCTCTCCTGGTCAAATGACAACGGGAAATCTTACCCTTAGAGACAACCTAGCTCCCTACTCATAGGCAAGTCTTGCCTTACTTTTGCAGATTATACCCTGATGGGAATGGCTATCAGAATACAACAGATACCCATAACCTCCATGCAAGAAATGCCAGGGAAAGGGTGGCCATTATTTCTTAAGAGGTAGTTAAGGAAGAGCAGTGGAGAATGGTTCACGTCCTAGCTCTGCCCCTTACTAGATGGTTATCAGTTGTCAAGTTACTCCGCCTCAAAAATTCTCAGCTCCTTAATCTATAAAATGAAATAATAATGCCTCATGAGAAGTAAATGAGGGTGCTGGTATAGTTCATCAGCATGCATGCCCATTTCTTATTTGGTAAAGAGATAACACCTTTACTCACAGGCATCATCTAGGTTGGCCCACGAGGCAGACTTTTCTCTCTCACATAGTACCTGTTATCCTTTCCCTTCTTGCTTCAAGTGCCCCTATTCCAAAGCTGGGAGGGAACCAGCAGTCTGCCTGAATCTTTGCCAAGGTCATGGACTCCCCTGAGGACATAAAACCGAGGAAACCCTACTCTTTCGTCATGGCCTGAGAGAAGACTCTATGAGAACCATCAAAGAGGTCTAGCTTGTGTGGAAGCCAAAAGCCCTCTGCATTTACGTGATGGATTCTAGAGAGAAAATATGAATTGCTTTCCTGTTTACTTCAAGGCAAGGGGAATGACATGAATATATTGTAATATTAGGAAATTACATCCACCTTGTACTCTGGAGGGAGTAGGAGGGTACAGGCTAGCTAGCCCAGACTGTGGTTTGGGCACCAATCAGAGGTTCAATTCACAGTGCAATTTTCAATTATTGGCTGGGTGCGGTGGCCCACGCCTGTAACCCCAGCACTTTGGGAGGCCAAGGTGGACGGATCACTTGAGGTCAGGAGTTCGAGACCAGCCTGGCCAACATGGTGAAACCCCTTCTCTACTGAAAATACAAAAATTAGCAGGATGTGGTGGCAGGCACCTGTAATCTCAGCTACTTGGGATGCTGAGGCAGGAGAATCACTTGAACCCGGGATGAAGAGGTTGCAGTGAGCTGAGATCGTGCCACTCCAGCCTAGGTGACAGAGTGAGACTCAGTCCCCCCCCCAAAAAAAATTCAGTTATTACTAGTGTTGCTTCTTGGTAAGTTGAAATGCATTTTGAGCATAGGCTGCTTTAGGGCTATAGCAGAGCACTCACAAAGTGGAACCTGTCTCACCGGCCAAGCTAGAGAATGACTTCAATGAAGTGAAAGCCACTCAGACAAGTGTGAAGTAGAGAAGGTGTGTCCAGAGGTCAGAGCATAAAGACTAAAAGCTTAGCAGTAAATGCCAGACTATTTACTGGCAGGCACTACCTAGAAGTTTCTAACACTGGCACATGGGTCAGCCTCTCCAAGCCCTAGTTCTCCATCAGTAAAATGACAGCATTATACTAGATGATATTTTTTACTTCTAATAACCCCCAAATTCTATGATTTTATGATTTTATTTTTTATTTCATTTTATTACTATTATTTTTTTGAGACGGAGTTTCGCTCTTGTTGCCCAGGCTGGAGTGTAATGGTATGATCTTGGCTCACCACAGCCTCCACCTCCCGGATTCAAGCGATTATCCTGCCTCAACCTCCCAGGTAGCTGGGATTACAGGCATGAGCCACCACGCCTGGCTAATTTTGTATTTTTAGTAGAGATGGGGTTTCTCCATGTTGGTTAGGCTGGTCTCAAACTCCCAACCTCAGGTGATCCACCTGCCTCGGCCTCCCAAAGTGTTGGGATTACAGGCGTGAGCCACTGCGCACAGCCTCGCTTTTTTATTTATTTTTAGACAGGGTCTCACTCTGTCACCCAGGCTGGCTAGAGTTCAGTGGTGCAATCTCAGCTCACTGCAATCTCCACTTTCTGGACTCAGGCAATCCTCCCATCCCAGCCTCCCAAGTTACTGGGAACACAACAGGCACCTACCACCACACCCAACTAAAATTTTTTTGTATTTTTAGTAGAGACAGGGTTTCACTATGTTGCCCAGGCTTGTCTCAAGCTCCTGGGCTCAAGCGATCCCCTGGACTCAGCTTCCTCCTAAAGTGCTGGGGTTACAGGTGTGAGCCACCAAGCCTGGCCAATTTTATGGTTTTATAGTTCCAAGTTCATCGGACTTAGTTCATAGACCTGATCTATATAAATAAGATAGTCCCAAATGTATCCTTTCAAATTTCTTATTTTAAGGCTTTCTTGTCTCAGAACATCTCAGGCAAACTAGTATAGCAAGAAACTTTGAATTATAGTGATGGGCCGAGAAAAGCGGGAGGAGACACAATTTTATTTGACATTAACTTAGATTTGGTGTTTCTACCTTCTCTCATCTTCCAAAGAGAAACCCAGGAGAGAGCTGGGAGCACCTGGGATTTCTTTAGTCTGTATATCAGTGTTTTGAAAAGTTATGCAGGTAATACATTTTCATAAAAAATTCAAATAATGCGGACGTATACAGATGTGAAAGTGAGATCTCCTCATTACCCTCTCTCCTTCTTGCCCCGTCTGATCCCCCACCCCTCTCTGGAGGTAGCCACCATCAACATTTGGTATCTTTCCATTTCTTTTTCCTTGCACACCTCCACCTCCAGTATTTTAGCACACCCCGCCCCATGAATACCCATTTCTTGGAGACCGGTGATAAGAGCAGCACCAGAAAGAATGAAAAGCTTAGAAATCATCACTGGCCAACTTGGTGCCGGTCATCTTAAAAAAAAAAAAATAATAAAGTGGAATAATTAAAAAAAAAAATCATTCTCTTGAGGTAATATTGTGTACGTGCTTTTAGGAACTAACCTACAACATGAATATTGCCAGGCAGTTGGAGAAACTCCTGGAAGAAGAAGAAGGTACCAAGCTGACTTTATTACTCTCATGGGGGGGTATTTCTTTAACAAAGAAATAATAAAGTTGTCATGATTGATATTCGTCTTTAGAGAATGAATAAAGTTAAGGGGAAGTGCTTCTGTTACTGCATCTGCATCTCAGCTTAACAGAGGGACACATAACTTTGGACAGAGGGTAAATTTCTGCATTGTGTTATCAATGTGGCATTGTTATAACCCACAATGGGTTTGACAGACACCACAGTTCTCCCAGAAACTGTACTATCTATAAGGCAGGAACCTCATCCTGTTAGCCTTCAAAACACTTTTCTCTGTTTTTCTGTTAGCATTTGCTGAGACTCTCAAAAGTCTGTTCAATGGCTCTGATCAGAAACCATCTTATTTCCAATGTCATAGCAATTCCTAACACGTAGTAGATCATCAGTATGGATTTGTTTGTTACTTAATTGGGTTCCTGTGTTAGTCAAACTCATTACGGCTTAGTAGTGCTCGTACAACATGCTGAGAAACTCTGAGTTAAGTAAAAGGTCCTGAAACCCACCTGGAGATGGAGATGGCTGAGGCCTTTAGAAGAGTCCACAGCAGTGAATACTGAGATTGCTGTTTGGGAGGCAGGATTGCCTGGTGGCTCAGCACTCGGCTCTGTGGCTAAAAACCTAGGCACCAGTCGTGACTTTGCCAGTTGCTGTTATTTTAGTCAAGTCACTTAATTTCTTTTTAAGTTTCCATTTTTCTTGTATGTAAAGATGGTGATCATATTTTGTGTTAGAGTTTCCATGAGGATTAAATGAGATAGTGCCTAAAAGCACTTGTCATATAACAAGTACCTCAATAAATAATCTTTTCAAACTTGCCAAGAGCTTTCTCTTTCTTACGAAGTTGCTACAAGATTTTTCAGATACTCTGTGTGTGGTGGTATTCTGGAGACTGCTGATGGTTAGAGGCTGAATGTAAAGTCTGAAGTTTTAATTTTTCTCTAGATAAGTGTTCCATATGTAAATACATGAATTGAACACTGCTGTGTCTCAGATTCTCTTCAGCCTCTGCTGATAATATATGCTAGTCCAAAGATTATGAGCTATGATATGATTTGACTTGTTTTCCCCTGGAAAAGGTGAAGTGCCTAATTATCTCATTTTTATTGCAGTTTTACACCTGCAGTAGAAGTCAAGGAAAAAGGAAAGAAAGGCAAAGCAGTTCACTTTGCAGAAATTGATGGTCCAGCTTCAGACAGGTAGATTAACTTCCCGGTCATGCCAGAGTTGCTGATAGCATCTCTCAGTGGAATGGCTTCAGCCTTTACAAACTACGAAAATACCATTCCTATTATTCTAGTTTGCAATGCGAATACCCATCAAAGAAAGAACATGCAGTATTTCAGAATTATGGTGGGAATTACAATAGTCCCAATAAATGTATTCTGTTAACCTGGCTGTTAGCACATCTTCAACCTTTTACAGTTTTTTAAAGTTTGAAAATGATAGGTACACCAGAACAGATGATATAAATGATCTATTTTGGATGGTATTTGTATAAACATTTTATATCAGGCAGTGAACATCCCTTTTGCCTTAACATAGTAAATAAAATGTTTAATAAAAAGCATTCCAAAATGATCTTACATCAAACAAAACCCATGTATGACACTCAGGCTCCTATTACTTTTTAATAAATGCTTTCTGCACCTCAGGATAGATTGAATACAACTAAAATATATTAAACCACTACTGGCAACTGTTATATTCCAAAACAGGTTGACAGATAAAAGACTTGCTGCAAGAGATGATAAGTCAGCTAAAGCTTTAGAGAAACGAGGTCAACAGGGCACCATTACACTGGATGATGTTAAATGTGAGTAACTGTTTCTTTATCCATACATAAACATTCATCTGTACATGCATACACAAACATCCATTCATCCATCTGTACATAAACATCCACCCATCTATACATAACATCCATATGTAAACATATCTTGTGTGACTCTCTAAGGCAGCTCTTTGTCCCTCTCTCAATTGTCCATTTCCTCTTTTCAGTTGTTGCTTTGCTTTTGCTACAAGATACTGAGATGCAGCGGATCTGTTCTTTTACAACATTTATGAGGTATCTATTGCTTATGAGGCATTTTAGATCTTTTATCCTTTATTTTTCAGTAACTTCATCTGATATGTGATGACAAATCTGATTTTTAGAGGAAGAGTGTGAGACTGGCTCTATGCAAGCCATCCTAGTCACAAAGACTGTGACCAAAGAGTTGGAGAGAGGAAGCCAGAGATCATAGGAACCCCAAATAAAATCCCAGGGCAAGTAGTATGGAGAGCGTGCTGTCAGAGTCTCACATGGACTGTGCTATTTTTATATAATAGTTAAAGGATATACCCATTTGCTGACCGGGTGCGGTGGCTCACGCCTGTAATCCCAACACTTTGGGAGGCCGAGGCAGGCGATCACAAGGTCAGGAGTTCGAGACCAGACTAGCCAACGTGTTGAAACCCCATCCCTACTAAAAATACAAAAATCAGCCGGGCGTGGCAGTGGGCGCCTGTAATCCCAGCTACTTGGAGGCTGAAGGCAGGGAGGCGGAGGTTGCAGTGAGCTGAGATTGCGCCAATGCACTCCAGCCTGGGTGACAGAGCAAGACTCCATCTCAGAAAAAAAAAAAAAAAAATACAAACATTAGCCAGGCATGGTGGCAGACGCCTGTAATCCCAGCTAGTCGGGAGGCTGAGGCAGGAGAATTGCTTGAACCTGGGAGACAGAGGTTGCAGTGAGCCAAGATTGTGCCATTGCACTCCAGCCTGGGCGACAGAGTGAGACTCCCTCTCAAAAAAAAAAAAAAAAAAAAAAAAATCTACCCATTTACTGAAGATCACTTTTCTCTACTAGTTATGTTTGGCAGCCCCAGGATGTGCTAGGTGTGTGACTCTGGGTGAGTTTCTTGACATTTATTTATTTATTTATGAGACAGAGTCTTGCTCTGTCGCCCAGGCTGGAGTGCAGTGGTGCTCCGCCCCCTCGGGTTCACGCCATTCTCCTGCCTCAGCCTCCCCAGTAGCTGGAACTACAGGCGCCCGCCACCATGCCCGGTAAGTTTTTTGTATCTTTTAGTAGAGACGGGGTTTCACCGTGTTAGCCAGGATGGTCTCAATCTCCTGACTTCGTGATCCACCCGCCTCGGCCTCCCAAAGTGCTGGGATTACAGGCGTGACCGTTTCTTGACCTTTCTAAGCCTCATTCTCCTCAGCTACAAAATTGGGAAGTAATTGTGTAATTGTGTCCCCTTTGTATGGCTGTGCGTGGCTGTGCCTCACGTGGCCCCTGCACCACGAACGCTCAGTGAGAGTTGGGTGCCCGATGCCATTTGCACCCCTCCCCATTCCCTCAGCATACACATGCAGGCTGCTTGTGGCAACTGCCTGAGACTCGGCCTGAAGGCTTCATTCCACCACAGGCACACACTCAGCCTGACTGCAGGGCAAGCTCAGAGCTAGGGAATCAGTGCCCTAGAAGCAGCCCTTATTCAATGCCCTGCTGGAGGAGGAGTTGGTAGGTAAATTCTTGAGATGTTTTCTATCCTGTCTCCCAGAGTCCCCACAGGACTGAACTCCACTTACTTGTTAACACCCTCTTTGTTGGCTTCCTTTCCTGCCTCATTTCCCCACTTTCCTACTGATGTTTCCTGAGATCACTTCCAACTAAACTGTTCACTTTCAAGTCTTTGGCCCAGTGTCTGTTGCTGGGGAAACCCAACCTGAGACAGGGAGTTATTAATATCTTGAAAAGAAAATCTGTAATGCTCACCCTCATCCTGCTCTTTAGGTATAGTTCAAGAAAGCAATGCCGGAGAAATAATTTCCATTTGGGGCCACAAAGAAGGCAGCAAAAGTCTTGAAAAAATATTTAGAAAGAAAACAGTGACTTCTAGTTAAAAACAAATGAGACAGCATTGTCAATCAGTGCAGCCTTTTCAGAGAGCGAGGCACATACACTCTGTGGTAGCAGTTTCACTTCTGTCTATAATATTTTTTTTAAAAAAAGTAAATACCCACAATAGAAGACAGTTAAATATGAAGTATAGAATATTCTATCCAGCTCTTTAAAAGAATGAAGAAAATCTACATATAATATCATAGAAAGAGGTCTATGCTACACAGAAAAGTGACAAAAGCAAGTTGCAAAGAATTGTATATATAGTATTACCCCACTTATTACCAAAAAACATTTTTTTTTTTTGAGACAGAGTCTGGCTCTGTTGCCCAGGCTGGAGTGCAGTGGTACGATCTTGGCTCACTGCAAGCTCCGCCTCCCGGGTTCACGCCATTCTCCTGCCTCAGCCTCCTGAGAAGCTGGGACTACAGTCTCCCACCACCATGCCTAGCTAATTTTTTTTTGTATTTTTAGTAGAGACGAGGTTTCACTGTGTTAGCCAGGATGGTCTCAATCTCCTGACCTCGTGATCCACCCGCCTTGGCCTCCCAAAGTGCTGGGATTACAGGCATGAGCCACCATGCCTGGCCACCAAAAAACATTTTTAAGGCATGTAATCTTATACATGTGTATATGTTGGTGGAGGAGGAAGAGGAGGATGTTATATGTGATTGTCTATGTTTTAGAAAATTTAGAAAGGATTCATGCCAAACTCTTTATTTTTTTTTTTTTTTGAGATGGAGTCTCGCTCTTTTGCCCAGGTTGGAGTGTAGTGGCACAATCTCAGCTCACTGCAACCTCCACCTCCTGGGTTCAAGCGATTCTCCTGCCTCAGCCTCCCAACTAGCTGGGATCACGGGGATGCACCACCACGCCCAGCTAATTCTTGTAATTTTTAGTAGAGATGGGGTTTCGCCAGGCTGGTCTCGAACTCCTGACCTCAAGTGATCCACCCGCCTTGGCCTCCCAAAGTGCTGGGATTACAGGCATGAGCCACTGTGCCTGGCCCATACCAAACTCTTAATGGTGGTAACCACTAGGGAGTAGGATGGTGACAGATGGAGGAGGAGAGAACTTTTTACTTGATACATTTCTCTATATTTTTTAAACAATGGAAATATGTTGTATAATAACTTTTTAAAAATGAAAATTAATTAGTAAGCACAACTATAAGAATTTAGTGTCTGACCTCTCCAAAAGTTTTACTTACAAAAACCGGATTTCTTAAATCTTTAAATCTATAGTAGATAGAATTTTAAGTGGTAAATTAGTTCTTTGATAGGCATGATAACATGGTTTTCTATTTATTCTTGTGTTGTGTGCTCAATTTTTTTTTATGAGAAATCTTATGTTTGAAGTAGGTTAGCATTGACTCTTTTTGTTGTTTCAAATATCCCCATAGGAATAAGAATCTTGATAATTTCCTCATGGCATTATTGTACTACTTAGCTCGTTACTTGGAAAAAAACTCACTGGAAAAGAAACCCAAAAGCTATATGGTGTAAGTAAGATTTTATAGTGTGCTTTAGAGTTTTTTTCACTGCCAGTATTAAAAGTAACTTTTGTCTAGGATAAAGAGATGATGGAAATTTTTAAATCTTTGAGACGTACTGAGACATTTTACATGGGAAGAGTGTGTCAGTTTTTAAAGCTCACTGGATAATTTATATGTGTATTCCAGTAACAAAATATTCCAACTGATACAGACTAGCATTGCACAATAATGAGATAATGAAAGCCATGTATGTAATTTAAAATTTCTGGTAAACATATCTTAAAAATGTAAAAAGATACATGTGAAATTAATTTTAATAGTGTCTTTTGTTTAACCCAATGATGCAAAAAAATTATCATTGCAACAGAAGTTGATATTAGGAAGTTATTAATGAGATATGTTACTTTTTTGTAGTAAGTCTGGTATCTAGTTTATACCTATAATATATTTCAATTCATACTAGACACATTCTCAGTAGCCACATGTGGCTAGTGGCAGCCATCTTGAATGGTGTAGATATAGTTGTTGTTTGTGTGCTTTTTATGCTTACAAAGTTCTTGCTAAAGGGCTTGTAAGCATCCAATTAAAAAACATCTAAGAATTAAAAAAATTCATAGATTTGGCCAAAGTGGCATTCCACATCACAGCAAAAAATCCAAGGTTTCTTAGGCTACTTATAAAGAATTTAAATGCTTTAGCTTTAGGCAGAAGTGGCACAGAGGTGTACACCAGGGCAAGAATCTGGGAACTCAGAGTACAGAGCAGAACAATGCCTCTCAGCCTTGGTGACCTTTTGCAAACCATGGAACTTTCCGCGTGCCAGGCTGCCCTCCCCAGTAAGTGTGGAACCAACCCAATGATTTAGCTGTTAGGAATGCTGGGTAGAGTAATTAACTTGTTGCTGCAGGATGTTTTCAAAACACAAAACCCTGTATACAATCAAGCAGTTGGAAAAACATCTTATGGACGGAATAAATGCATCTGGATGGCAGTTTTGTAAAGAACCAAATAAATAATTTAAAAACTCTTGTTCCTGTAAAACCATCATAATATACAACATCAGTGTTATTTTGGGACTGTATTTCACAACAGGGCAGCCAGAGCATGAAGTGTTTCTATGGTAGCAAGCAAAAGGGTTTAAAGCCAGCTGTGGACTTAGAAAGTTTGAAGATTCTTACTATTTCCAAATAGAAACTTGTTAGACATTTTTGGCACTTTGGCTTATTATATTTTTTATGGTATTTCCTCTTCTGAGGCTTATTGCTAATCTAGCAAAAAGATTTGTTTAATTTTTTTCTTTTTTTTTTTTGAGATGGAGTCTCGCTCTGCCACCCAGGCTGGGGTGCAGTGGTGCAATCTCGGCTCACTGCAACCTCCACCTCCCAAGTTCAAGTGATTTTCCCAACTCAGCCTCCTGAGTAGCTGGGATTACAGGTGCCCACCACCACGCCCAGCTAATTTTTGTATTTTTAATAGACATGGGGTTTCACCATGTTGGCCAGTCTGGTCTCGAACTCGTGACATCAGGTGATCGCCTACCCTAGCCTCCCAAAGTGCTAGGATTACAGGTGTGAGCCACCATGCCTGGCCTACTTTCTTAATTGATAAGAATAGATAATAAGACAGGTTTTCTAGTTAAAGATGCAAACAAACATACTAGAACACAGTGGTATAAGGTAGACTGTTCCATAGAAGGAATCAGTTACTCAGATTGACAAAAACAAACCAATCAAAGCCTTAAAAGTATGAATTTTGGCCAGGCGCGGTGGCTCACGCCTGTAATCCCAACACTTTGGGAGGCTGAGGTGGGTGGATCACAAGGTCAGGAGTTCGAGACCAGTCTGACCAACATGGTGAAACCCCATCTCTACTAAAAATGCAAAAATTAGCTGGACATGGTGGCACACGCCTGTAATCCCAGCTCCTCAGGAGGCTGAGGCAGGAGAATCGCTTGAACCCGGGAGGCAGAGGTTACAGTGAGCCGAGATGTCACCATTGCACTCCAGCCTGGTGGACAGAGCGAGACTCTGCCTTAAAAAAAAAAAAAAAAAAAAAAAAAGTATGGATTTTATGGTGTGATTCTAAAAATAAAAATTACAACTCTTTATTTTCAGGCTTCCTGTGGTTGGTTTACTTACTATAATAGAATTAAATGTTGATTGCATTGAGGTATCCGCACAGAAGAAAAAAATTGATTTCAAATACCAAGATAGAGCATAGGGATAGTAATAGCATTTAATTCACAGAGTTATTATACAGAAGTAGATGAGATGGTGTTTCTTAACCCAGTGCATGGCACTTGGGAAGAAAGCCTACAGCCATGAGAGGAAAGCAGAAAAGGGTGAAGATGGATGGCAAAGATATACTTAGATGATGTCAGGTGATTAAAAGCCCTACTTCCAGAAGAAGAAGTCTTATCCCTGTTTTACAGGTGAAGAAATTAAGGCTCACAGAGGTTAAATAGTTTGTTGGGGATTACGTACTATACCTAGGAGATTACATTATAGTTCCTAGGTGGAACTGATGTTAGAACCCAGGTCTGTTTAACTCTAAGGCTTGTGCCTGAACCACTGCACAACATGCCCAGCACTTCCCACCAGTCAACTGCACTGTTTTCCAGAGTTTATCTGTCCATAATTAGAATTTTTAGCTTCTGAACAATTATGTGTGTACCGTCTGTTTGTTTGAGGCAGAGTATTGCTCAATCAACCAAGCTGGAGGGCAGTGGCACAATCTCGGCTCACTGCAACCTCCACCTCCTGGATTCAAGTGGTTCTCCTGCCTCAGCCTCCTGAGTAGCTGACACTACAGGCATGTGCCACCATGGCTGGCTAATTTTTTATATTTTTGGTAGGGATAGGGTTTCACCATGTTGGCCAGGCTGACCTTGAACTCCTGACCTCAGGTCATCCACCCACGTCAGCCTCCCAAAGTGCTGGGATTATAGGCCTGAGCCACTGTGCCCAGCCTGTATGTACTTTTAAACATAATATCATATGTACTTTCAAGTTATTATAATCTTCATAATTATAATTTTTAATGGTAGCATAGTTTTCCATCAAGCCAATGTGTGTGCATTGACTTACCTACTAAGAGGCAGTATATTGTAGTGGTTAAGGGTAAAGATTTTGATGCCTGGACTACATCTCATGGGAGACTCACTCATAAGTTAGGTTAATAAGCATCAAGTCCTTAAACAATATCTGACTGTATTGCTGCTCCCTTTATCCTTCTGTATTAGTCTGTTCTCATGGTGACATACCCAACTGGGTAATTTATAAAGGAAATTACCCAACTGGGTAATGACTAATAAATACATACCCAACTGGGTAATTTATAAAGGAAAGACATACCCAACTGGGTAATTTATAAAGACATACCCAACTGGGTAATTTATAAAGGAAAGAGGTTTAATGGATTCACAGTTCCACATGGCTGGGGAGGCCTCACAATAATGGTGGAAGGCAAATGAGGAGCAACGGCACGTCTTACATAGTGGCGGGCAAGAGAGCGTGCGCAGGGGAACGCCCCTTATGAAACCATCGGATCTCATGAGACTTATTCACTATCATGAGAACAGCACGGGAAAGACCTGCCACCATGTTCAGTTACCTCCCACTGGGTCCCTCCCATGACACATGGGAATTATGGGAGCTACAATTTAAGATGAGATTTGGGTGGGGACATAGTCAAACCATATCACCTTCTATTTTATATATTTTGGCAATTTCTAGTTTTTCTGATATATAAATAATGATTGCATTGAATGTCCTCATGCATAAAAATTTCCTCCTAATTTTGGATGATTTTTTTAAAAGAATAAATTTCCATGAGAGATGATATTGGATCAAAATTTATAATAATTTCTATGGCTCTTGAAATTATTTTCAGTTTTTTTCCCAAAGGATTATGCCAATTTTCTTTTACAAGCAATGCATAAGCACATCCATTTCAGCAAAATTTTGTCAGCATTATTGTTTGCATTTTTAAAGAATGTGCTTTAAAAATGAACCACTAACTGGGTTTGTATTTAAGGCAGTTTTACAAAATTAGATGAAAACAGTATGGGGGAATGGTTTCCAGACACAGAAATGTGGTGCAAGCAGGCCACCTCTGCCTGGAGTTTTGTATATAGGTTAGCTTCTCTTGAGTATTTTTTTTTCATAGCTTTTTCCTTTTTTTCCATTTCAACACATCAGTCCTTTATGTATATTTGCATATGTGGTCTAGGGACCACTTGCCTTGGAATCATTTGGGAAGATTGTTTTAAATTTCCTGGGCTAGACCCAGACTCCTGAGCCAGAATCTTGGAGAGAGGATTGCACTGGGAATTTGTACTTTTAGCAAGTATCCCCAGTGATTCTTTCATAATTCATAGGTTTATTAAAACTTGAGAAGCGGCCGGGCGCGGTGGCTCAAGCCTGTAATCCCAGCACTTTGGGAGGCCGAGACGGGCGGATCACGAGGTCAGGAGATCGAGACCATCCTGGCGAACACGGTGAAACCCCGTCTCTACTAAAAAAATACAAAAAACTAGCTGGGCAAGGTGGCGGGCGCCTGTAGTCCCAGCTACTCGGGAGGCTGAGGCAGGAGAATGGCATAAACCCGGGAGGCGGAGCTTGCAGTGAGCCGAGATTGCGCCACTGCACTCCAGCCTGGGCGACAGAGCGAGACTCCATCTCAAAAAAAAAAAAAAAATATATATATATATATATATATATATAGGCAAACAACAGACAAGCTGAAAAATGGGGCTGCAGTGGGTGGCTGAAGCATCTTTCAGTTAAATCATGTCATGAATACTTCCTTCACATACAGTCTCAAAAAAAAAAAACAAAACAAAACTTGAGAATCATTGGCCTAAAAGCTTCAAGGCATTCCTTGGTGGTTGTAGTTTGATTTAGTTGTTTTCTACAGCAAAAGAAGAATATTAGCTACTGGCAGCTCTGGCAGAGCAGGGTGACCAGTGAGGGTGGGGCTGCTGAAGGAAACAGGCACAGGGGTGTGGCCACTGGGGTGCATCTGGAGGGGTGTGTTTGGGTTATATGGCATTTGGGCACTTAACATTGGAGCTCACTTTATTCCAGAAATCCATTTTATTCCAATGACTCATAAGCCTTTTCATCACATGTGATAACATTTTCTGCTTTGAAATGTTTATATCATCCTTAAATACACCCCCTTCCCCTCATGGCATATCTTCATGGAGTCAGTCTAATGGTTATATCAGAAGGGGCAGTCATTTGTCCCTGTTTAGAGTAAATATCATTTGGTGTCTAGTGACACCTCACTTTTCAATAAGAGTACAACTCACTTTTCGATAACGTTGGAATGTATCATCAGCAATATTGTTTCCTACTGTATTGTACAGCAGAAACTTAAATTTTGGCTTCAGACATGCTGTAACCTAAGAACAGTTTGTCTTTGAGAAAGTTCATTTGCAATTCAATTGGAACTGCGGCTGGTTTCACAGGGAAGCAGTGTTATTGTAATTGATGCCACAGCTCCCAGAGTAGTAGTCCACAGATGCCTCCTTAGTAAACACAACTACACTCAGAACTGAGAGTTGGTCCTTGTTCACATGCTGAGCCCCCAAGCTCAGTAGTGACATAGAGAACACAGGGGAAGCTGAGGTACATAGCCTCCACGGTTGTTTTAGGAAAATAGCAGGAAAGTAGGCTGCTAACTGCCTCAGCAACCAGTATAGATAATTTGTTAGTTGAGCTGTTCTGTATAAATTAGGACTACCTGCATATAAAATTGAGGCTACATAACATGAAGTATAATCTAATAAAAAAGCAAAAATAGGCCGGGCGTGGTGGTTCATGTCTGTAATCCCAGCACTTTGGGAGGCCAAGGTGGGTGGATCACTTGAGATCAGGAGTTTGAGACCAGCCTGGCCAACATGACGAAACCCCGTCTCTACTAAAAATACAAAAATTAGCCGGGCATGGTGGCAGGCACCTGTAATCCCAGTTACTCCGGAGGCTGAGGCAGGATAATTCTCTGAACCGGGAGGTGGAGGTTGCAGTGAGCCAAGAGCATGCCACTGCACTCCAGCTTGGGTGACACAGCGAGACTCTGTCTCAAAAAAAAAAAAAAAGCAAAAATACACCGTAAACTTGAGATGCTGATTCCATTGATTAAATATGAAGGGACTTTAAGGATTTTCCTATATCACTGCTTAAATAAAATAAACTTGGGGGGAGGGGGGAGGGATTGCATTGGGAGTTATACCTGATGTAAATGACGAGTTGATGGGTGCTGACGAGTTGATGGGTGCAGCACACCAACATGGCACAAGTATACATATGTAACAAACCTGCACGTTATGCACATGTACCCTAGAACTTAAAGTATAATAATAATATAAATAAATAAATAAATAAATAAATAAATAAAATAAACTCATTGGTAAGTGAAGTCTGTTGTATTTCTTTCAAAATAGTTTATGGCTGGGCACACTGGCTCACGCTGCCATCCCAACACTTTGGGAGGCCAAGGGGAGGATCACTTGAGTCCAGGAGTTCAAGATCAACCTGGACAACATAGTGAGACCCTGCCTCTACACAAAATAAAAAAAGATTAGATAGGCATGGTGGCGTGTGCCTATAGTCCCAGCTACTTAGCAGGCTGAGGCAGGAGGATTGCTTGAGCCCTGGAGGTTGAGGCTGCAGTGAATTATGATTGCACCACTGCACTCCAGCCTAGGTAGCAGAGCAAGACCCTGTCTTAAAAGAAAAAAAAAGTTTATAATTCTGACTTTTTGCTAGTTAATATAGGCATTTATGAAAATTAACCCAAATTCTCTTTTTTTTTGTCCCCCCCATCAGAGGCCTTGTAGAGAAAAAAGAAATGGAATTGGTTTTAAGTGAATTAGAAGCAGCCCAGAGGTACTTGGCGCAGAAGTACTGTATCCTTGTGCTGGGCTTGGCAATGCCGGATAAGCATCACATGTGCTGTGGAAAGTAAGCACACATTTGCACTTCATTAGATCATCACTCCATCATAGACCCACACCCTTAAGATGCTTCCATTTGGCTTTGGTTAACTTGAGAAAATGTTCCTTTTTCTGTTGTCCAGAGTAATTGGGCTCAGGTGAGAATCTGTCCCAAACCCTTGTAATGTCTCCTTTAAGAGAGCGAAGTGCATGTGGAAGAAATCTCAGAATCTCAGCTGATATTTTTAAAACTTTCCACTGCTTGAGATTGAATGACATGGTCTCTCAGTGAAATCTTGCTCTCAACCATGAAGGGCTCTTGCTGCCAGACTTGGCTCCCTTGAGCAGGAGGCCTTGTGGGGCTGGTAGTGCAGAGGGATTAGGTGTCTCCCTACCCTTTCACTGCTTATTTTGCAGCAGCAACAATTGTGAGTAGGAGCTGCTGAGGTGTGGATTCTAAGATGGTTCTTTGTGGGAAGATCGTTTTTACCTTAGGATGACTATTTTTACACCACTGTAATTAAAACTTAAAGAGGAGTCTCATCACAGGTTTGGGATCACAAGGTCGAAAGCATCAACCCTTAACTCAGAATCTCCTTCTCTGAGTTTCACAACAGGCCCCAGATCTACACCATGTCAGCCAGAACAGCTTTTTTCCCCTATAGGAAAATAATTTTCCCCTCCATAGGAAAAGAACCTAGTATATGATGTGTCTCTTTCTACATTCTCCACATTTTCAAAGACCAGCTTTGTTAATGAGCATACTTACACAGTTGTTGGTATATACATTTTTGTATTCTGTATTTCTGGGGTACTTTCTCTTATTATTCTGATTATATGATTTCACTTACCACTTTGAATAGGATTCTGTTATGTAACATACATATTTGCTTAACCATTCTTTTTGTGTACATCTGCATAATTTTAGTTTTTGTGTGTTATAATATTTCTGCATTGAATAGCTTTATACAAACTGCTTTGTTCATTTGGACTATTTCCTTGTGGCTTATTTTCCACAGTATATTCACCTAGAAGGCCACAAACAGTTTTGTAGCTCTTGATACATACTGCTAGATTGTTCTCTAAGAAGGTTAAGACATTTTGTATTACCATCAGAAGTACGTATATCTGGTTGCATTGGATTTTATTACTTTAATATTTTTGATAGTTTAAAGGTGTATAAAAAGCTTAAAGATGTTTTATTTGACTGAGTATCTTTTTTTTATTTTTGACGAAGTCTCACTCTTGTCCCCCTAGTCTGTAGTGTAATGGCACGATCTTGGCTCACTGCAACCTCTGCCTCCTGGGTAGTAATTCTCCTGCCTCAGCCTCCTGAGTAGCTGGGATTACAGGTGCTGCTACCACGCCCGGCTAATTTTTGTATTTTTAGTAGAGATAGAGTTTCACCATGTTGGTCAGGCTGATCTCGATCTCCTGACCTCAGGTGATCCTCCCACCTCGGCCTCCCAAAGTGCTGGGATTGCAGGCGTGAGCCACTGAGCCCGGCCTTGACTGAGTATCTTTTATGATGGTGGAGGCTGTGGTCTTTCTGTGTAAAATAATTTGCTGCCTGCCTGTTCATTTAGTTTTAACCATCTATTAAATGGAAACTGGGAATTTGTATAATTTTTTTTTTTTTTTTGAGACAGGTCTTGCTCTGTGGCCCAGGCTAGAGTGTAGTGACAAGGTGTGATCTCAGCTCACTGCAACCTCTGCATTCTGGGCTCAGGTGATCCTCTCACCTCAGCCTCCTGAGTAGCTGGGGCTACAGATGTGCACCACCATGCCCAGCTAATTTTTCTGTTTTTAGTAGAGATAGGGTTTCTCCATGTCGCCAAGTCTGGTTTCAAACTTCTGGGCTCAAGTGATCTGCCTGCCTTGGCCTCCGAAAGTACAGGGATTACAGGCATGAGCTGCTGTGCTCAGCCGAAAATTTGTATAATTTTAAAATATGTATCCCATAGCAAGGATTGGTCATTTGTATTTCTAGTTTGTTGCTTTCTTTTTGGTATTTGTGTTTTTACATATTAGGAAAATGTTTCACATTTTTATTTATTTGAATACGTCTACCTTGTTTCTGATGCTACTCGAGAGTCATGCAAGTTCTTGCCATTCCTAGTTTAACTATTTACCTTTCTTTCCTAGTTTTAAACAATAAGGTTTTAAAAAAATGCTGATCTTTGATCTATTTGAGATTTGTTACAACATATAAGAAGAGTTATGAATCTTAAGATATTTTGTCTTTACTAATATCCAACTTTCCAATACTTAGTGATTTTAGTCTCCACACTCTGTAACATTTCTTATTTATTAGGTGTTGAATTTTTTTCTAATATTTTAACCCAATTTGGGGAATTCCTATTGAGTTTTATTGATCAGTTTTTCTGTTATAAGTACAGGACTATATGGTTGATATTTTTCTTTAATTTATTCAACTCACGTTGAGTGCCTGTTATGTGGTAGTTATGGTGCCAGGTGCTAGGGTGCAAAGAACATACAGTCTTCAAGGAGTGTGTACAGTCTAATGGAGGAGTCATCAAGTAAGGAAAGCAGAGATTGCTGATCAGTACAATAGCGGCATAGACAGATAATGGGCACCCGTAGCAGGAGAGTGAGGGGTGTCCCTCAGGGACACTTGACTGAGGAGCATGGGCGGGAGCCAGGCAGGAAAGGGTGTGACTTAACGTCTGATAACAAGAGTCATTCCTCTTATCTTTGGAAATGTTCTATCTGGCCATTTTGCCTATTTGAGATAAGTTGCTAGTTTGTCCTAAAGATAAATTCCTTAAACTAGAATTCCTGAGTCAAATAGTATGCACATTTAAATGTGATAGATCATGTGTAAATTTTAAGAGTCTTATTCAAGAACACATGTTGCTATGACAAAAGATAAATGGAAAAACATAACTTGAGGTCCCTTTTTTGGGTTAGTCTTGGTAATTGAAAATACTTCATGAAATTCTGTGTTTATATTTTGCTGTTCTTACCCTGTTTTTCCAGTTTATTTTTTCTTATTACCCAACTCTTACTAAAAGTTTTGCTTAATCCGTGTTTTAATGTCTTTCATTTGAGCATCAATTTCTACCCTCCCATATAATGAACTTTACAAATATGAGATGTGGTTGCAATTTTTTTTTCTTTTTTCACTTTTTCTGGATGTTCCAGTCTTTTCTGCCTACCTACGAAAAGAAAAGGCAGGACAGAGACTGTATTTGGCTAATTCAGTCTTTTTTTTTGAGATGGAGTCTTGCTCCGTCGCCCAGGCTGAAGTACAGTGGCACGATCTCTGCTCGCTGCAACCTCTGCTTCCTGGGTTCAAGCAATTCTCCTGACAGCCTCCTGAGTAGCTGAGATTACAGGCACACACCACCAAGCCTGGCTAATTTTTGTATTTTTAGTAGAGATGGGGTTTCATCATATTGGTCAGGCTGGTCTCAAACTCCTGACCTCAGGTGATCCGCCCACCTCAGCCTCCCAAAGTGCTGGGATTACAGGCATGAGCCACGGCACTCGGTCCTAATTCATTCTTTAGTTGGGTAGATTTTTTTCCAAGTTACCCAGGGTCTGAGGGGCACAGGCATATATCTCTAATTTCTTCTTGGCTATTCATAAGGAGCTATGTTAGTTTATAAAGTTAAAAAACAGATATACATATGAAGTTTCTCTCAGCTGGAACTTGATATTTATTGATGTTTGCATCGATATACTTTCAGTTCAGGCTCACTTTCTTTGTTTTTTGGTTGTTTCTTGGCATTGTTGGCCATTTCTCTTCTTTCACACCCCTGTTTCTATAGTAGTAGATGTCCTCGATCCACTTCCAAGGCCCACCATCTGTGTGATTCGATTCACCATGTGTGTGTGATTTTTCATGACTTGGGAATACACTCTTAATGTGTACCCCTGACAACACCCATTCTTTATTCTACTACTTCCGTTCTGCAGCTTTCAAGTTTTTGCTGCTGCAGTTCTTTTATGGAGTTGACAAGTTTGGTTCTGCTTTCCAGCATGGGACCATGAAAATGTGGCACTCAGGGAGTGTAACTGAGCAGTGGCCCCAGCTGTTGCACCTGAATCCATCACCAGGTCTGCACTGAGGCCACATGTTTTAGCCTGTTTGGGTTGCTATAGCCAAGAACCATAGACAGGGTGGCTTATAAACAACAGAAATATATTTCTCGCAGTTCTATAGGCTGCAGGTCTAAGATCAGTATACCAGCATGGTCAGGCTCTGGTGAGGGCCCTCTTCTAGGTTGCAGACCGCCAGCTTCTCATTGTATCCTCAACATGGCAGAAAGAAGGTGACAGAGCTTTCTGGGGTCTCTTTTCTAGAACACTAATTCATATATAAGGGCTCTATGTTCATGACTTAATTATTTCCAAAGGCCTCACATCCTGATAACATCACACTGGGAGTTAGGATTTCAACATATGAATTTTGGGAGAACACAAACATTCAGCCCATTGCACCATTCCCGTAGACTGCCTCCTGCCAGTGTCTGAGTGCAGCAGGCCCATTCCTCACAGTTGCGGGACTCCTCTGACTGACAGCTTCAGCTTGAGGACTCCTCTTTGGCCTGGTCAAAACTTTCCTAGAGCTTTGCCACTGTCTGAGTTCCTTCCTACCCAGACCCTCCTGCCTTTCCTCTCACAGGGTCAGACATGCATTGAGGTGTGACGGCGCTCCTTGCCTTCTCCAGTTCTCTCATTTTCTGTCACCATCGTTTTCTCCAATAAATCTCATGTCTAGTGCTGTCTTGGTGTCTGCTTCTGATAACATATCCAACATCATAGCATTTTTAAGCTTTGCTGCCATGATTACTATTTTTTTTTTTTTTTTTGAGACGGAGTCTCACTCTGTCGCCCAGGCTGGAGTGCAGTGGCGTAATCTCAGCTCACTGCAAGCTCCCCTTCCTGGGTTCACGCCATTCTCCTGCCTCAGCCTCTCAAGTAGCTGGGACTACAGGCGCCCGTCATCATGCCCTAATTTTTTGTATTTTTAGTAGAGATGGAGTTTCACCATGTTAGCCAGGATGGTCTCTGTCTCCTGACCTCGTGATCCGCCTGCCTTGATCTCCCAAAGTGTTGGGATTACAGGTATGAGCCACCACAACTGGACTTTGTTTTTTTTTGAGACAGAGTTTCACTCTTGTTGCCCAGGCTGGAGTGCAATGGTGCAATCTTGGCTCACTGCAACCTCTGCCATCACGCCTGGCTAATTTTTTGTATTTAGTAGAGACGGGGTTTCACCGTGTTAGTCAGGCTAGTCTTGAACTCCTGATCTCAGGTGATCCACCCGCCTCGGCCTCCCAAAGTGCTGGGATTACAGGTATGCACCACCACGCTTTTTGTGTCTTTTAAAAGTACAGTCAGTCCTCGTCTTTTATGCATTCAGCTTTCTACAGCCTGTTGTTCTTTCTTACAATAATGTTCCTAAACCAATGTTTTTCAAAGTACAAGTTACAACACATTAATGGATCTCGAAATCAATTTAGTAAGTCTTGAAGAGAATAGACTAGAACTTTAAAAATCAGAGTACATCATAGAAAGTAAAAGTAAGTATTGTTTTAGGAGACTTTTGTTTCAGTGTGTATTGGGGACTCTATTAAATATATTTCTTTCTGTGGGTTACAGTAAAAAATAAAAACCACAATGAGATACTATTTCACACCAGTCAGAATGGCCATTATTAAAAAGTCAAAAAATAACAGGTGCTGGCGAGGTTGCAGAAAAATGGGAACCCTTATACACTGTTGGTGGGAGTGTAAATGAGTTCAACCACTGTGGAAAGCAGTGTAGCGATTCCTCAAGAGCTAAAAGCAGAACTACCATTCGACCCAGCATTCCCATTACTGGGTATATACCCAGAAGAATGTAAAGCATTCTGCCATAAAGACATATGCATGCGAATGTTCATTGCAGCACTGTTCACAATAGCAAATATATGGAATCAATGGAATCAACCTAAATGCCCAACAGTGACACACTGGGTAAAGAAAAAGTGATATGTTTACACCTTGGAATATTCTGTAGCTATAAAAAAGAATGAGATCATGCCTTCTGTGGGAACATGGATAGAGCTGGAGGCTATTATCCTTAGCAAACTAGCACAGGAGCGGAAAACCAAATACTGCATGTTCTCATTTATTTATAAGTGGGAGCTAAATGATAAGAACTTATGAACACAAAGAAAGAAGCAACAGACACTGGGGTCCACTTAAGGTGGGAAGGGTAGGAGGAGGGAGAGGAGCAGAAAAGGTAAGTATTGTGTACTGAGCTTAATACCTGAGTGATGTGATAATATGTACAACAATCCCCCGTGACTTGTGTTTATCTATTTAACAAGACTTCACATGTACCCCCAAACCTAAAATTAAAAGAAAAAAGAAACCCAAAAGGACAAGAGCATATATAAAATAATGGAATTGTTACATTTAATATCTCTGATGAGTGAGGTGTAGTAGTAGATATAACATAGAGATACTTAGAAGCTGGGGATGTTTCAGCATCAAAAATACCTTCCTGTGATCCAAAAACAGGAAGCTTTTGCCAGTGTCTAGGGCTGTTGGTGGAGGTTCAGCTTGCTGTAGACTTCATTGTTTAGAAATAAGTAGTGTTTTCTCTTGACAAAGTTTTTAAGAAAAGCATTATGATAAAATTACAGTCATCTTTACAATTTCCTACTCAATCATTTACAACATCACAATTGACACTGATTTCTTTTGTCTTTAAAGTGTCACTTCTAGTTAGAAAACTAGGATTTAAAGTTTAAAAACCTGCTCTTGGGCTGGGCACGGTGACTCACTCCTGTAATTCCAGCATTTTGGGAGGCCGAGGCAGGCAGATCACGAGGTCAGGAGATTGAGACCATCCTGGATAACGTGGTGAAACCCCGTCTCTACTGAAAATACAAAAAGTTAGCCAGGCGTGGCGGCGTGCGCCAGTAGTCCCAGCTACTCGGGAAGCTGAGGCAGGAGAATGGCGTGAACCTGGGAGGCGGAGCTTGCAGTGAGCCGAGATCGCGCCACTGCACTCCAGCCTGGGGGAAGAGTGAGACTCCATCTCAAACAAACAAACAAACAAACAAAACAAAAACCTGCTCTTAAGAAATGATTTTGGCCAGGCACAGTGGCTCATTCCTGTAATCCCAGCACTTTGGGAGACTGAGGCAGGAAAATCACTTGAGCCCAGGAGTTCAAGACCAGCCCGGGCAACACAGTGAGACCCTCTCTCCAGAAAAAAATTAAAAAATTAGCTGGGCATGGTGGTGCATGCCTGTATTTCCAGCCACCTGGGAGGCTGAGGTGGGAGAACTGCTTGAGCCAGGGAGCTTGAGGCTGCAATGTGTTGTGATCGTGCTGTTGCACGCTAGCTTGGGTGACCGAACAACACCCTGCCTCAAAAAAAATTTTTTTTTTAAATTTCTCATACTTAATGTTTAATCTTTAAAAACACATATACATTGCAAACTAATGTTGGGATAAAAAGCAAACTATAAACAATTATACCACAATTAGAGAATTTATAATATTTTTTAGTTCTCGGCATAGAGCCTCCCACTGAAGTAATTGTACTTTTTCCAAGGCAATTTTTACATAAACCTTTAAAGGAACACATATGTTTGAAAGTAGGTGATGGCCTCTGTTTAACACTAGTTCATTTCCAGATGGTGCTGGTCATTTTTCCACTGTGTGCGACATAACCCATGTTTCCTCTGCCTGCTGGATAGCAGTTTATAGAAGAATGAGCGTAGATCTCACCACCCACATAACAAATTCCATACAGGTCAGACGCTGAACAAAGGACATAGAAGACAGACTGGAACACGTTTTTGCCATGATTCAGAAGTTTATATTGTTCTTTTGGTGGCTTTTACGTAGAAGGAGATGAGGACAATGTTTTTGCCAGTTATGGTAATTAACTCATTTTAACATTTCACTTCTTTCCGATTTCAGTAAGCTAATATTTGCGTGTGTATTTTCTGATTTTTCTCTCTCAGATATGTGTTACCGAAGTGAACTGGGGTCTGCTTGCCTGATGCAGTCAGGTGAAACATTCACACCATGGTTTGTAATATCAGGAGAAAGGAGAGCATTTATTTGCAGGTCGCCAAGCAAGTAGAATCAGGCAGCTCTTGCGTAAGACCTGACCTCTCTGATGGCTTGCAAGCAAGGGTTTTTAAAGGCAGGAGTAAATTTTAGGAAAGCAGAAGTTACAGGCAAAATTGTAAATCAATACATGGAGGTTATATATTGGTTTGGACTAAAAAGGCAGGATATTTTGAAGCGGGGCCTTACAGGTCATAAGCAGATTCAAAGATTTTCTGATTTGGTTAAGGTAGAGCAGCTTTGTTTAAAAAACTTGGGGTCTGTAGGAAGATGTGTTAGGTCTGGCTCGTGGACGTGACTTCTTCTAGGCCTCTCAGGAAGAACTTGAGAACAATGAATGCAGTCAGAGTTCAGTCCTTAATCTCCCCTTATCTGAGGTCTACATGCCAGTGGACCCATTTGGTGGGGGTCTGAGTTTCTAAAAAACAACACAGGGACGTATGTTAAAATGTTATTTTTACTTTATATAGAGAACCAAACATCTTGTGACTCTAACTTCCTTGGCTGTCTTTTAAGCTACTGTTACCTTCTTGCTTATCAAGTTGCTCATTTACTTCTCAGAGCTAGCTAGGGGCCTGGAATTTCCCTTAAAGGAACTCAAGGCTTTCCTTTATTTCCACGTTTGGGGGTGGGGGTGGGGTGGCAGATCCCTAAGTGTAGGGGGGTTGATCCCTGTTTTGTCTCATATGCACACTTAATATTGGACTACAACACGTTATGCTATTTATCTCTAGGATTAAAGATTTTCGTAGAACCAGCAGTTTAGGTGCTGTTAATTTAGTGCTTTCATGTCTCTTGAGAAGTAGAAGCATGTGCCTTTAAATGTCTGAGGAACCCTGACATCCCAAAAGCTTTGGCAGAATTTTGATGAACATGTTCAGTAAAAGTTCTCTGTGTTTTCCAAGTTAAGATATGAAAACCTCCTTGGTGGCAGGCACATGCCATAGTTAGATCTTTTCTTTGGTGATAGCCAATGCTGGCTCCACCCCCACCTCGACCCTAGCATTTATACCTTCTTCCACTGTTCTCAGTGCAGCTGTCACTTGATGGGCGACCAGAGAGGCTAGCGGTGGGGCTGACAGGGAAAACGGGAGTCTTTTTGAAACTCAGGTGTATAAATTATCCCTAAGCCCTATTCGTCTACCCTTACCCCCCCGTCACATGCTGCACCAAAGCCTCTTTCCCCTCCCCTAAAATACATCCCTTTGATACTGGCTTGTATAGAGCAGACCTTGCCCTTCATTGAAACCTGATTGTACCTACAGCAGCAGGTACAGGGGCAAGTAGGGGAGCACAACTTTTTTTTCTTCCCAGCCCAGAAGTCTGGGACTAAACTTTGTTTGCCTTTAGGAATGACAAATCATAAAATATACTTTCTTCATTTTGATTTGGAGCCAAGAGTCTAAGTTAGCAAGAAGGAATAAGAAAGCATCGGCCGGGCGCGGTGGCTCAAGCCTGTAATCCCAGCACTTTGGGAGGCCGAGACGGGCGGATCATGAGGTCAGGAGATCGAGACCATCCTGGCTAATATGGTGAAACCCCGTCTCTACTAAAAAATACAAAAAACTAGCCGGGC